>NC_090872.1:40812099-40824599 GCF_036669935.1 Montipora foliosa
GATATGGTAATATTATTACACACGAGTTGAAAAGAGAGCCATTTCAATTATATTGCCCGGATATGATTATATAGCAGGATTAGATAAGTAAGGACTGTCAACTGTAGAAGTACACCATCAACAATTGTGTGACCGATTTTTCCAATCAATAGCAACAAGCAAGAGCCATAATTAAGGCAAATACTACCAATGGAAAATATCAACAACTATAATCTTAGGAATAAGCATAAATATAAAGCCCCGGTCGCCCCCACCAAACGGGCAAAGAATTCGTTCATCCTGTCCATGTGTGGATGATATAGTATCCACCGGCATGGCCAGGTGGGACGTCTTCTTTGTCCTGGTTGGTGTTAGTGAACATTTTGAATACCTTACGTTTTCTTTTTTTAGATTGTTTTAAATTGTATTTATTGAAATAATAGATAGTTATATATCTACATTTTAAAGAGCAATTTTGTAATTCAGCCAGTCAGCTGCAAATGAACAAGAATGAAAATTGAATTATTTCTACTTTCCGTGAGTAAAATAATGGTGACCGGACAAAATACCGGATTATCTTTGTTGTACGGCTTCTTGCATGCGGTCGGCGATAATTGCATTATGCATTAATACAGTTTACCGTTTATTTAGTGTTGTTAAAATATTACACTTCTGCAGGGCATATCCTGATCGCTCTGTAAAAAAAAAAATCTTTTACCAAAGAATAATTCGCAGTTCAAGGATTTTTAGCATTAAACATTAAGAAACGTCAGCATTGAGGTCAACGCTTTTAATGAAGTTCTCAAGAACGATGAGGAAAGCGTCCTTCATTTAGAATGTGAAGGCGCGGACTTGTACCATATGTTTTCGTCTCTCAATGGGACACTTTTGTCAGGCCGCGGATAAAATTTTCACTGAACACAATACAAAGTATAAGCTCAAAGACCATTGCAACCATTGTACCGGTGGGCTTTCTATTGATTAGAAGTTAGCTAAAATTTGTTCATTTGCAAAAGTGCTTCGACAAGGGTAGTCCCCATTGAAAAATTCGTGTGCCGTGTGTGTGATGTGTAAGAAACTTGGAAAATTTTCGAGGTTTTGCAGAGGAAAGTGAGCGTTAAAAATAAAACATATGCGCAGTAAATGTACACAAGATACTGAGTTCTAGAATTAAGTTCACATTGAAGAAGAAACAGTGAACTTCCAGATGATAAAAAGTGATTGAAAACACGTCCTAAGGCTCAACTGAAAATGTAAAGGTAGAATTTTCGAAGCAGCGCGCGTTAAGCAATCAAGAAAGTTTTTGATCGCTAACTAAGCAAAGCGCTTGAAAAATATATATTATAACTCAAAATATGCCTTGTGCAATTTACAGTTAAGTCTAACCACTCAATGGATAAAAATTTCTTGAAATTTATTCCAATCGCTTTGTTTTCTTGCAGGTATAAGTGCAAAAATTATGCCCAAACGCCACTGCTGAAACAAAATTTCACGAGGAGCTTTCTGTTTGTCGAAATACACGTGCACAAAACCGCAAGATTAATTTAGTTAATTGATCACTATCATGTTTCATGAGAGAACAAACAAGGTCAAATTGTGTACAAAAGTGCTCTTTCGAAAACTTTCACTGAAAGATAACTTACAAAACACAAGAAAACCAACAGAGAAAATCGCTGGAGGTATTCTCGCATTTACGGAATATAAACGCACGATCGGATTGATTTATTTGTTGAAGACACTGATCTTCCGAGGTATGCCGAAGGTGAAAATTCCTTCGATTACCAATTTATTTTAGGACAAAAACTTGTTATTTGCAAAAAATCCATCGGTTGATCAATATAAAGCTAAATTTGGGAGCAAATCAATGTCCATTATGACGTTAATTGCTACGAAGGCCTTTAATTCTGCGCGGCTTACTCCATGAAAAAAGGTAATGCGCTCGGGGGTTTTAACAGTTTTTGACAGGCATACCTACTCGTTTTGTTTACCATTAATTCCCATAGATCATCTCCAATGAAAACTAAGAAAAATATTTCATTCATTATGATTATCTAAAACGAAATACCAAGCAGTGGCTGCCACGAACTCTGGAACTTGAATATTATAAGATCCCTTAGATCCCTAGATCCTCCGAATCCGAAAAAAAAAGCATGAATATCCCCATCGTTCGGTGCGCTATCTGGCGCATCGGCTGTTGTTTTCGCGTAATTTGATCGCGCGATCGAAAGGGCAAAAAGCCAGCCCTTGTGGGGTCTCTTATCAGCTGTCAAAATATGCTCACAACACGGCAAATGATTGGTCAATTATCCTACTAAATCTCCATAACAACAAAAAATTTAGATTTCCTAAGGGAGACTGGATAGAGGCCTAAGATCAACTCCAATCAAGACGCCATTTTGTACGGCCAGTTTTGGCCGGTTTAGGTATTTCAGGGGTCATCGCGCGCGGCCGGTTACGGCCGGTTTAGGTGTCAATGGGTTATAATAAATTAATATGAAAAATTTAATAGCTTTTCGAAATGAAACTACTGGTTTAGAAAGACCATTTAATGCTGTTATGATTTGCTAAAAGTTCATTGGTAGACGTTCACGAATTTAGCTGTGCGTTGAAAAGAAAATGCACAATTTTACTTTATTTTGAACGCCTGCAAGAGGCCAAAACGGCGATTTTCGAACTTTCCTCAATTTTGAAAAAACTAAAGGGCGCTGGGATATTTCAATTGTGTTTTCGAAAATAACTCACTAAAGGGTTTATTTGGGCAAAATATGAAGAAACTGAAAATTTTGAAACTGTTGCTAGACCCTCCGTGAGGGTACACTGGGTTGCCTGTGGTACGTGCAGCGTTCCAGCCAATTTTTTTCGTGTTGGGGTTTGTAGCCGATATAACGCGTGCTCTGATTGGCTAATTGTGACTGGCCCACAGGCCGATTACGGGCTTGCAAAAACAAGGCAAAAGGTAATTGAAAAACCATATAATAAACTACTTACTAACCGAGCTAGCTCGAGCCGTACTGGGGAATATTGGCCCTGGGTCGTTTTTGTACAGACCTCGCTGCGCTCGGTCTGTACTGCCACGACCTTGGGCCAATATTTCCCTGGCAGTACGGCCCTTGCGCTTGGTTAGTAAGAAGTTATTAAGGGGTCGCCCAGAAGTCATACCAGCAGAGGCCCTTTGGCTCACAGGTCCTCACACGTTCGTACAACGAAACAGATCCTTTTCTGAGGTTAAAAACCTGGCTACCGGCCTAACTCTTTTTCCTACTTTCCCAACCGCGAGAAAACCGCGGCAAATCAGCCATTGCCAAAAAAATTTTTTTTTTCTCAAAAAATATTTAAAGCTAGGGGAAAAAAATACATCATTTTAAACCTAAGAAAATAAGCTTTCCAACAGAATATAACTTATTTACAGACAACTGAAACATTTTATAAACGTGAAAGTTGAACGAAAAAATTTAAGAAAAATAACAGTAAAATATGTTTTCCAGGCAAAATTTGGTTTATCTGCTTTCTCGGACATAAATTCGACCGAAAACTGATGAGGCACGACTATTTTTAGATTTTTAAGAATAATAGATAACGTGGATTCAATGCGTAATGTGATAATGCGATAAAAGTGTCAAATTTGCGACCCATTGCTAATGGCAACGGAAGCAATCGCATTACGAATAATTAACCTCTTGCCAAAAACCACCCAAATAACCGGTCATTGTAAAACGCAGACTGCAGTCTGAGGGTAAAATGCAGACTGCAGACTGCAGACTGCGGGTTAATAAAATAATAATGAAAAAAGAGTTATGAGTGTTAGTAGCCGTTTGTACTTTCACACTGAAACCCCAACACAGCTCCCATCGCTTTGGTTGCCCCACCACATGTTTTAAATCTGGATTTTCATCGAACTCTGTAAGAATTGAAGCTGTATGAATCCTTGTTGTTGTTAGAAAAAGGATAGTTTCGTTAAGTGAGTTGCTTTTAGGCAAAGAAGTCACCACCCCGTAATTCAACTGTCCATTTTGTTGCACTGAACAAAGTAATCGAGTAATTACCCAATAACTCAATTTATTTTGACACGCATGGCTACAATACCAATTACAAAAGACAGAGATAACATGGATTTTGCAACCATTTTAACGTTTCAATTCAGTCGGCTTAAGCCAGTATGACTGAGGTGTAAAAATTTCTTATTAGGATCCTTTCATTCGCTTTCGTGTACATTATGTTTATCCTTTAGTTCACAAGTTCGTTTGTTTTGCATCTGGAAGATGTAATTTTCAATTATAACCTCTCCCTAGGGGTTATCACGCATAGCTTAACCAATGAAATCCCAGCGTCCTAATTGCTCGGAATACATAAAATTCTTTGTGCATTTTGTTGCACCGAAAAAAGGCAACCGAGATTATTCAGGTATTCGAAGTAATAATTGTTGGTTTTTCGATCAATTTCCCTCGATGTACCGGTGTGACAAATAATTTGGAACATTGCAATGCATCTGGAAGAGCAAAAACAAACCACAGATGATTTCAACGCATACGATCGCATCCCCAAAAGGTGCAGCGACCTGCAAGTCATGATAATGTGAGTTGTTGACAGATGTAAAACAGGATTGTCTTTCAAACAATCTTTATTTTATCCTTATGACTCGTTTTTTTATTATTAATATTTATTTTACTCTGTCTGTATGTTATCCCCGGTCTGCAGTCTGCAGTCTGCGGTTTACACTGACCGCCCAAATAACCGATTTTTCGACGGAAAATTCATCCCAGAGGATAAAACTAGTCACTGGACATGTAATAAAGGTAAATATGTTCGAGTGAAAGCGAAAACAAGCGAATATTTTGACGGAAAACACAATAATGTGAGATCAAAGGAACATGTGGTGAAGACACGCAATTGCGGCATCGCTTCGACAATAATCTTACCTTTTCAGCGATTTTAACGCTTGAAATTCCATTCAATCCACCTGGTCTAGTCTTTGAATTCACTGTTATCGCTGCCCTGCGAATCTTCAGTGTTCTACATAACAGCTCACTTGGTAAAAGGCGGCTCGACGGGCGACAGATTGTTGTTGACGTTGTTGCCTGTCTTGTTCAGTATCCAATTGATTTGCCATTATTGAGCTTCATAAGGGTATATTTTGTTCAAAGATCCACTAAAATGCCATCCGGGCTACGACTTTTGACGCCATTGCCGGTTAAGTTCATCGTTATAATGTGTCCAGCAGAGAAATCTACGCATTTCCCACTACCCTCTCGATCCTAAGAAAATACGAATACACGCAGCAGGGCTCTATGCACAAAGACACCACTTAGCAGGGGAGTGACAGGCAAGACTTTTACCAACATGGAAAAAAATAAAATAAATAAAACGGAGAAATCTACCCATTTTCCGACTGGATTGCCATACGGCAACCCAGTAAAAAACCCCTAGAAATTACGACTAATTACGAACTAAAACTAAGCTATGTAAAAATATTGAAGGGCTGCAGCCAGGGTGAGACATAGTTGAAATTTAAAAAGATCTCTGGCTTAAATGATTCAGGTTCTGTTAAGCACCATAAAGAAGGGAACCCTCTGAGGCCCATCGTCACCTGTATTGGTTCAACACTCTACAACACATCCAAATTTCTAACGGATATCCTTTCTCCGCTTCAAAATCGTAACGGATACTCTGTTGCCAACTCCTTGTGGTTTTCCAAAGTAATATCTGATATCGAGATTGATGATAATGAAGTTTTGGTCTCTTTTGATGTTGTGTCACTGTTCACCACAATCCCTGTAGATAATGCGTGTGAGTACATAAAAAGAAACTTGAACAAGATGCCACTCTTTCCTCGAGGACAAACTTGGACATTGATGACATCACTAAACTTCTTCAATTCACCTTGTCCATCAACTGTTTTATGTTCAATGACAGAATTTACAAACAAGTCCATGGCTGTGCGATGGGCAGTCCTGTTAACCCTGTTGTGGCCAATCTTTGCATGGAAGAAGAGTCTGCAATCAGTAATTCATCCATTCCCCCCAAAATTTGGAAAAGGTACGTTGACGATAGTTTTTGCATCATTGGAAAAGATGACGTCTCAGCCTTCCATGTCACATTAAGTTCAATTGACACAAACATCTCATCTACCATCGACACTCTGGTCTCCCATAGAAATGGAGTCATCGTTGTTGATGTTTACAGGAAACCCACCCAAACAGGCAGATGCGTAGATTTTAATTCCCATCACGACAGTCAACACAAGGTCAGCACAGCATCAACTCTCCTGCACAGAGCTCTAAATCTACCCAATTCATCCCAAGGAAAAAAGCGGGAACTAAACTATGTTCATGCAGTTCTGGAGTCCAACAGTTATGCATCTAAGTTCATACAAAAACATACAGGCTAAAACAAACAATCCTCAACAACAATTGTATCCCCAGAGGAACTTGTTGGAATGTTTTTCAAGATGATTGAACCAACCAAGCCACGCAAGTTTTTCGCTTCTCTTCCTTACATCAAAGGAGTAACTTAACCTTTGACACGTGTCCTCAAAAAACACAATGTCGCGGTTATAAACAAACCATTTACCACTCTACAACAACAGTTCCCAGCTCCAAAATTTTGACCTTCGATGGAATTGCAGACCAACATCATGTATAAAATTCCCTTACAAATTGTTTGTGGTGTTATATTGGGGAAACTGGCAGAGCTTTTAACACGCGAAAAAAAAGAACATTTGAGAAACACCAAAACTGCAGCGAGAGGATCTAGAATTGCTAATCATGCCTGGTCCAACAACCACGCCATTGATTTTGACAACACGTCAATTAGTGACAAAGGCACTTTTAGAACCAGAAAAACATTAGAAGCGTGGCATACCAGAGTGACACCTAATGCATTAACGCAGATAACAATTCTTGCCCGTTACCTGGGCAATACATCATTCTGTTTTAACAAACATTCATAATCATTTACATTTTTATTATTTTGCAATTCACGCTTTTTATTCAAAATTTCTCATCGCTTTCTTATCATTCATTTCACCCATCTAAGACTGCAGTTCGGGCAGTCGAAAGCTCGTAACGTTTTCAATCATTTTAGCCAGAGATCGTTTTCAAATTTCAACTAAAACTAAGATATTTAGAATATTTACAGTGCACTTGAATACAGTTCAGTTCCTTCACTTCTTACATGTTTGCTGTCCAGACATCAGCTTCAGAATAGGTTTGTTAACAACTTGTTCCTTTAAACTTTCTGCCTTGCTCTTCTTCTTGGTGTCAAAGTTTCCCCTATTATTATTCTACCAGCTTCTCTTCCTTCTCAATATCCAGCCGTTTGAGAAAGTGTTTTCCAATGATTCTTCCAGCTGTTTTGCTAATGGTTTTTAGCAATGAATGGTAATTCTTCTTCCAACAGTTTCTTGATCTCACTTCCTTACTTTTTTCCTTTCAATTCTTCTCCAACTTAACTCTCAGGCTTCAAAATCCAAGGTAACGTTATATTTCTTATCATTTACATATTTAGTGTACAGCAGTACACTAGTGCAGTTAAGACTCTGACCAATTCCTCTACGGAATACAGTTAAGGTAAAATAACAGTTAGCTAAATTACATCACATTATGTTGCTCAAGGTTCAAATTCACTCCCTGTGAAAATAAATCAGAATGTCATTTCAAGTACAGCAAAAAAATACAGTTTTCAAGAAAAGCAATGGTCATAGAAACGTTGAACTAAAACGGCAATGGAGATATATAGATATATATAGATATATAGCTGGAACTACTGATTGAAATAGATATTTCCTCACTGTGACGTTTTTCCCAGTAGCCACTTCACTTTTGTTTCATGCTGATTGCAATTGGGTAGTGGTAATCCCCAGGTCTGTTACTCAATCAGTAAAACATTGTAGGAAAAATCAACCCTTCATTAGAGGTAATGATACCCAATACCTTCTTACTTGGAAGCTATCATTGTGGAATATATTTTTATTAGATTAATTTTGTTCTGACTTTATCGTTTTTTTGCTGTGTTTTAATCTATTCTTAGACAGATGTGGAAAGATTGGAAAAAGAGGAATTGTCAGCCAAACTGTTGGAAGGTAATTCGTTTGCAAGATAAATTTGCTATGGTATTCTTTCTCGCCATCTTGTCACAAGTGGGAAAAAAGCTACTATAGCACAAAGTCCAGTCCTTTCATATTGGAGGCTTACCGATAAATGGAATGTGGTATGTGGGACTGCAAAAGGGGAAAAATGACTGACCGTGAGAAACTCTCCTATTTCTTTGATCTTTTTTGTACAGATGTAGCATAGGTTTGATCTTCCAATGTGCAAGGGTAAATTTAGATTCAAATTGCAACCAAATGAACAATCAGGGCTTCAAAAGCAGATTGGCAACAATCAACTCATACAAGCAAATCCGTAACAGAATTATACACTACAAAGATTTTGAATTTTGGTGAGGCTGAAATTGGTACCAACATGTGAAAAGGAGAGACCCAGGGTCTTGAACAGCCCTTGCAAACTTCAAGAGAAAATGAAGGGAGGGGCATTGGCCGGGATATGTGAATTTATTTTCTAGATGGCAAATTTGTTTCTCAAAAAGTCTGCAACTATTCATCCAATAAGCCATTTTTAAGAGGAATCTCTCCCACTCTGGATTTGGGGCAAGATATACCCATTTCCTTGCTTCTGAAACTTGTTTTCGTCAGCAAACCACACTTCCACTTGAAGGTCCTGCATTTTTGCCGATGTCTTGGGAACAAACTTCCACTTTTGCAACATCTGAAAGTAACTTAACTAAAATTAACATATCCGAAGGGCTGCACTAGGCGACTCCTTCTGTCTCCTTTGGTGTTTTTTTTCTTTTTCCGAGGAAATCAGATAATGTTTTATTTAAGAAAAACAATACTTACAATACTTATTAATATACATACATACATACAGTGCTACACTGTACCTAGTACTAAACTTACACAATACTGACAATACTAACAATGAAATACTTATACTTACAGTACTGTGCAAAAGTAATGATAGCGAATTTCGTCGAATTGCGACGAAATTCTACGTAAATCTGCGAAATTTCGAGGAGAACGAATTTTCGGCGAAATTTCGCTGGCCTCTATTGTTTCACCATTAACGAAATTTCGTGCAGATGTGCGAAATTTCACTTGGCAAATTCGCT
Source organism: Montipora foliosa (assembly GCF_036669935.1). Classification (NCBI taxonomy): domain Eukaryota; kingdom Metazoa; phylum Cnidaria; class Anthozoa; order Scleractinia; family Acroporidae; genus Montipora; species Montipora foliosa. The sequence continues at coordinate 40,821,244 of NC_090872.1, forward strand.
TACGCTACAAAATTCGTTCGAAATTTCGTTAGTGGTAGTGAAATGGGAGCAATATTGGGAGCGAAATTTCAAACGACATTTCCAACACTTTGTTTGTGTGAGCGAAATTGCGAACGAAAATCTCGTTTGGAGATCGAAATTTCGTTCACCATTTGTGGTCATTACACGAGGGTCACAAAATGCAGAATGTGTTCAGACAATATTACCGAAATACACTGTTCGCTGTAGTTACTAAAACATGGAATGACTTACAACCACCTCAAAAAATTGAACAACCACCTCGACAACATTATTATTATTTTACCTCGACGTTTCTCGTGGTTGATTGTGGTTCACAATAAGATCCAAGGGGGAGCTGGAGGTTTTATTCAGGTCACGTATTTCATATGCGTGACGTATTGTCATCTCGCTTGTTTAAAGAGGCATTCGACTGTTTGTGAGTGGTTGTTGAATCTTTTGAGGTGGTTGCAGGTCGTTCCATGTTCTCATAACTACGAACTTTTCGCAGTTAACGACAATTCGAAAACTGTGAAATATGATATGATACATGGGTATTTATGTTCAAGACCTACATCTGTAGGCCAAGATCAGGGCAGCCATCACACTACCAACGTCGAAACTTACTGTAGCTCTCTCTGGCAAAACGAAATTTCGTCTCTCCTTTCGAAATTTTGCACACCTTCAGAGCGAAGATTCGGCGAAATTTCATTACGCTTTCGGAAATTTTGCCAAAGCAAAACAAAATTTCGCACTTCTCCGGACCGAAAATTCGGTGAAATTTCGTTAGACCTTTCGAAATTTCACTCAACCTACAGGAAATTTCGCATGTCTCCGAAGTGAAAGTTCGACGAAATTTCACCGAAATTTCGTTGAGAACAAAGCACGAAATTCGACGAATTTCGCTATCATTACTTTCTCACAGTACTGTATGCTATTACATAAAACCAACCGCCCCCCCCCCCCAAAAAAAAAAAAAAATTAATTAAATTATAAAATAATAATACAAATAGAAATAATGATAATAATAATAATAATAATAATAATAATAATAATAATAATAATAATCCACAATACGTATATCATTCCATTAATAAGAAACGCAAGCGCACAGTCGGTTTTTAATAAACACACTTACAAACAATTTAGAATGTTGTCTAGGCACAGGGCCCACTTCTTATTAAATTTGTCCATGCAATAATATTGGTTTTAACACCTATAAACTTTTCTGATTCGTATTTAATTTTAGCCCTTTGTTTAATGTTTGGTAATGACTGATTTCTTCTGCAACCCCATATAAAAAAGCAATAAGCAACAAATAATCCAGTAAAGGGCGTTTTGCACATAGTATTCCGATCATGACATCTTGCAAAGTTACATGGAAGAATTCTTATGTCATTGAATAGAAATAGTTTTCAAAGTCTTCCAAAAACGTTATACATGACTGCAATAAAAAAGGACATGATAGAGGGTTTGTGATTCCGATTTACAGAATGAACAATTATCATCTGAGATGTAACCTATCTTACATAACTTTGTGTTTGTAAAGAGTATCGAATAAAGGACTTTGCATGGAAATGCTTTTATATAAGATTCAAACGACACTTTATGAGGCAGGCGAAAGATCTTTTTTAAGTGATGTTGTGATAAATTAAAAGCTTGTCTCAGATGTTGGGAAATTTTTGGAAACTGGGCTTTTCTACTTTTGATTAATGCTTAGTAATCCTTAGCTCTTTTTTGTAACACATCAAAGTCTATGTTTTCAATCATCAAACAAACACTGGTGTGTGTTTTTAGATATGATGGCACAGAGTGATGAAGTCCTGCCCAAACCAAAACATTAGTTTTGCTTGAAACAATCTTGAAAGAATTTGTAGCATCTCTATCAAATAAAAGATCATTAGTATTTTTTAGTATGGCTTAATATTCGTTGTCAGTTTTTCAGTGTGTTTAGATTTTTTTCTGGCTTATTGTTGTCTAATTAGTCTACGTTTTGGTAACTTTCACCTGTTATATTTTCACACCGATATGATACGTATAGCTAATGTTATTCGATCATATATCTTTCGTTTTTGATCCCAGGTGCACAGCCCGTTGGACTGAACTTCCTTTCACTATTGCATTATGTTCTTTTTTGTAAGGATGCATCATTTGCCTTTCTGATTCGCTCCTGCAATCTCGGCTATTTAAAATTCAGTGGAACCTAAATGTTATTGGATACTTGTAAATTGGTCTCTCTGAATGTGAGTGGAATAAATAACTTTCGGAAAAGGAGAATGTTATACACTTGGTGTCGTAAACAAAAGGCGGATTTTATATTTTTGCAGAAACGCACTCAAAAAAAGATTCCGAAAGACAATGGAAAAATGAATGGGAAGAGAGATTATCCTGTTGCATGGAAACCCAAATTCACGCAAAGTCGCCATTCTCTTTAATAAAGGAGCTGATTGTATTATTCATTCAAAAATCTTAGATCCCGCAGGACGTTTTGTGATTCTGAAGGCACAGATTAAAGACAAAATGTATGTATTAATCAATATTTATGCACCAAATAAGGATATGGACACTGTGGATTTTTTAAACGGTTTATGAATGATCCTACACAATGAAAATTTGGATGAGGAAGACAATATAATCCTTGGAGGAAATTTTAATTGTCCTATCAATCCACGGAAGAATTAGAACTTATTGGCAAAGAGCAAGCCGAACGAAGACGCGAGGCGGCCAGGTTAATGCCGCGCTAAGTAGTGCAGCAGGCAGAAAAATTCTCGATTGTGCTGTGAAAAGTGTAATGTAAGGCTACGTGGTGTAATGTAAGGTTCCCTGGAAATTTAGTAGGGACCAGTGAAAGTGCGTGTTTTGATGTGTGATGTCATTAGCCAAACTTGCATGACGCACCCCACTAATGACGATCTTGTGTTCAGAGGTGAGTGAAAACAATTTTTTCCAATAAAATTCAAGGTATCACTATCTGAGCACGGGCATGTTGGTGGGAACATGGTGACATGACAAGAGCACAAAATACTTTCTTAATTTGGAGAAAAAAAACCATTTTAAAAAACATGAGCGGAAATTGAAAGTGTGTGGTTTGATCATGACTGACCCCTTTCACGTACTATGCAAAGAAAAACTTTTTTATCAAAAATTATATAGTACAAGCAAGAATAACAATGCAGATAACCTGCAAGCAACGGAACTTTTCTTGAATAATTTAAATATTCCTCGACTAACACAACAGCAAATGCTTTCATGTGAAGGCAAAATAACTTTTGAAGAAAGTGCCAAAGTTTTGGAAAGTTTTCAAAACAACAAAGCTCCAGGAAATGACGGAATAGGCCATTTTACAGTTGTTTGCTCAG
>NC_090872.1:40839599-40847099 GCF_036669935.1 Montipora foliosa
GGGGATAGAAATGTTTTAGACAGTCCTTTGACTTACGAAGAATGTAAAAAATCATTGGAGACATTTGAAAACGGGAAATAGCCTGGCGAGGACGGTTTTACAGTAGAATTTTGTAAGCATTTTTTTGATCTGGTAGGTGCAGATCTATTAGCAAGCCTTAATAGAGCATATGAGCTTGGGAGGTTATCGGGGCATAATTACGCTTTTACCGAAAAACTACGCTGAATTATTGCTTTTACAGAATTGGCGTCCCATCACTTTACTAAATGTGGATTATAAAATTGCATCCAAAGCCATTGCAAGGTGAATTGAGCCAATGCACACAAATCTTGTACATCCAGACCAAACGGGCTTCATAAAAGGAAGATATATTGGAGAAAATGCAAGATTAATAAGTGATATTATGGAGCACACTCTGGTGAACAATACTCCAGGTATATTAATATCAGTTGATTTTAAGAAAGCTTTTGACTCCCTGGAATGGTCTTATATTCAAAAAATTCAATTTTGGTGACAGCTTAAAAAAATGGATCGAGATTTTCCACATGGACATAGGAAGCGCAGCTTTGAACAGCTTTAAGCCCTTTAGAAGAGTTAGACAAGGATGTCCACTCTCGCTATATCTGTTTATCTTAACAGCAGAAATACTGTCTAACAAAATAAGACAAAACTCGACCATTGAAGGAATCAGAATTTTTGGCTCAGAGATCAAACTAAGCCAATTTGCAGACGATACCAACTTATTCTGTGCAGATGTGGCTTCCGCTGAACATGCCTTGGAAACTCTGAACACTAGAACCAAACCGCTAGGGATGAAATGGATGAACACTCTAACCAAAATATTAGGAATATACGTTTCCTATGATAAAAGATGTAATAACCAGATGAACTGCAATTTGAAAGTACAAGAACTAAAGACCAATTTAGACATTTGGAAATCAAGAGGAGTAACGCTCTATGGAAAAGATTAATAATTAAATCTTTGGGGTTGTCTAGCTTAATATACTCAATTTCCAATGTTAACGTCCCAAAGGAAATCGTGTCGATGGTAAAAGATAAAATGTTTCGGTTCCTTTGGAAAAATAATATATTGATTTAGCCAAGCCTAAAAGCGGAGCTCCCGGCTTGTTTATTTTTACTGGCTGTAGGATTAGTGAAAATAAAAGGCTTTGGAACTGTCCGCCTTTTGGTTTTCCCGGATATTGCTTAGTTATGTAACATTTTCTTCGCTGCCTAACTAGTGAATTCCACGGTTAATTTCACCTGAAAAACCGACTGATTGCATGAATCACGAAGGGATGAGTGTGATATCGGTTTTCCAGCGCAATCTACCTTTGAATTCACCAGTTAGGCAATTAATTTTTCTTGAATCGCAAGAGTTTTTAAAAGAAAGCAAGCAAATCCTCAGCAAGCGAACGGAAAAGGAAAGAAGCCATTTGAGAGTCGACTGTCAAACGCCAGCGAATAGGAATCACGCTAAAATTAGAAATCACAGACGTACTATAGCTCGTGATGTGACAGATCGTCTTTGTCGGTTCAAGGTCAAACAAGGAGTTTTATTGATGTACTTTATTTATTCCACTTTATCTCTGAAAACGAGATCATTTACAATTCGATGTATTTCATTGAAACACACCAGCTTGGCTTAGAAGCAGAATCGGCTAGAAAGGACAAACTTCAAACAAGATATGCAACAAATTACCTGTACGTGCTCTAAACAATCTTCTGAAAACCCAAGCTGGTGATATTTCTCCTTATACTTTTACAAGAACTCATGGCAATTACATGTTTAGAACATAAGTGCAAAATTCTTGTCACTGTGCAGGCACGTCGAAGGAGTAAAAAAACTTCTTGTTCGCTCGCATTTTAAGGCCAACAAACCAGCAACAGATCGATTATTTCTGTCCAAAAAGAGTACAGATGATTGTTATTTAATTTCAGTTAACAACAAAAATTCGAGTTTCATTCCTGAACAAAGGAAAAAACGACTAAACCACGTTTTAGAAATATGCATCCACTTAAAATAACTCATCCGTAGAAATAACAAACGGTTTAGTGTCCAAGAAAAGAATTCGTGGAGTAAGTTCTTCCACCAACGTTAAGCTACATTTTGTATTACTGGTGTACCGTTTTGTCGTTCTCGTTCTCTTTCTCTCTTCTTTCATTTCTGTTCTTCTGACATAGGCCGTCCAGGCCTTAGTAGATTCGAAATTAAAAATCTTAAGACATACCATAAACTGCAATTCAGAGCAAAAAGCAACCCTAAACAAATTAAAAATAAACACTCAGCTTTAAGTTTATATCCCTCCAATGCTTGACTTGAATAACTACAGCTATGTTATTGTAGCGTGGGGCCTGAGCCCAAGCTTAGTCGGACTTGCACAGAAAACTATAAGTCGGACTCGTGTTCCTCGTGTGAGTTTTCAAAGATCTAGTTTTGTTATTGCTTATCTAGTTTGTGTTACATTTGGTGGCAGGGGTGGGAATCTTTTTTGCCATGGAAGATACTGTAAAAGCCTTGGAAGAGAAATTGGCGAAACTTGAGGCGAAACTTGGAAAGAAAAGTGAAAGTACGGCTGGTACAAGCAGCAGTTCACCGATCACCTCGCCAGAAAACCCGCTTCGCATCAAACCAGAGAGCCTCTCTGTGACGTCCGGCGAAAGTTGGGTAGTTTGGATACGGAAATTCAAAAGTATTGCAGCCCTTAACAAGTGGAGGCCTGAGCTTCAAGCCCAAATATTGCCCGCATACCGAACAAACAGCCACCTGGACTGCAGTTGAACGCGCTCTGACAGATCGATTTCATCCCAAGGAATCTCGTCAAGTACACATTTCCACTCTACAAGCCAAATTAAGACGTCCTGACGAAGATCTACACCAACTGCGGTGCGACATTTCTCGTCTTGTGGAGCTGGCCTATCCGAATGACCCACCGGATATACTCAATCGCACAGCCAGAGATTTCTTCGTAGGTGCGTTGACCCCCATTACATTGCGCAAGAAGGTGTTGGATTTGGGGCCCAATACTCTGGATGAGGCCCTAGCAGCAGCTCAACGATACGAATCAAATCAAAAAGTGCTAAACAAAGGCAGTGCTTGAGTGCTGTCTTCAACGTCTGGTGATCAGGAGAAGTTTGGCTCCCAACAGGGAACCCAAGAACCCCCAGCATGGGCTAAGGAGCTTTTTCAAGCTGAAATCTTAGAGAAGCTAAAAAACATTCCTCAAGGGAGGCAAGGTAGGAATGCATGTGTGGAATCTGGACAAGGCTCCAGAGCATGTTTTAAGTGTGGTAGCTTAACTCATTTTATTCGTGACTGTCCACATCAAGTGCGTCCCGACCAGGGAAACAGGAGAGGGGCGGGGCACAGCAGGAAGTGACCCCGCCCGAGAATCCAAAGGGGGCATTTTTGCCTTGTGCTGTAAATGGTGTCAAATCCCAAGCATTATTAGACACGGGTGCAGAAGCAACAATTATCAGTGAGGACCTATATAGTCGCTCTAAGACACATTTAAACAAACTTGAACTCACACAAAAGCCTGTCCTGGGGGCCAACAACATGCCACTTGATGTTGTTGGAAAAACAGAAGTAACAATTCAGCTTGGCGGGATCAGGGCTCAGCATAAAGTGCTGGTGTGCCGAGGCCTAGTACAGCAGGTGTTGATTGGTATAGACTTCCTAACAGCTCACAAATGTATTATAAACATTGACACTAACACCGTCTACAGTAAGGGGGAACCCAACAAAATAGTTTTTGGATGCCTTGATAAAGTGTACAGGATCACTGTGGCTGAAACCGTTACATTATCTCCATACACGGTTGCAGACATACCTTGTGAGGTCAAGGGAATGGATGGCTTAGACGAATGTATGGGGATGCTGGAAGCAGCGGACACATTTTCGGAAAAATATTCTGCTGGGGCCTTGCGGATGCCAGTGACTGTAAAAGGGGGTTGAATCCTAGTTCGTGTGTTCAATTACCTTAACAAGCCCCTCAAAATTTACAGATGCAGTAGTATAGGGGACCTCCACCCATTGGCCGGTGAGGGAGAATCACAGCAGGAAACCAATGGGGGTGTGGGCTACAAGGTAGTACCCCCTGGGGCTCCAAAGGAAGATGTTGAGATTGGATTGGAAGCTAAACAGTGTAGTGCAGTTTTTGTGAAGGATGCTGATGTCCACAGTTTATCAGTAGAAGAGATGTTCCCTATCAGCAGTAATTTCGTCCCGGAAGAGGAAAAACTTAGTCTTTATGACATGTTGTCCACTTATGCCGACTGCATTTCAAAGGGACCATGGGATTTAGGTACTGCAAAGGGCGTACAACATACTATCGACACGGTCTCTGCTCAGCCAATCCAGGTACCACCTCAAAGAGTCCCCTTTCACAAAAGGCAGGAAATGCACAGCCAAGTGGACGAAATGCTTGAAGCAGACATTATTGAACCTTCCGATTCCCCTTGATCCTCTCCGGTGGTTTTAGTAGGGAAGCCTGATGATTCTCAACGTTTCTGTGTTGACTACCATGCTCTTAACTTGGTAACCAAGCGAGACTTGTACCCGCTTCCTCGATGCGATGACATATTGGAGAGGTTATCTGGGGCGCAGTGGTTTTCTCATCTCGACCTCCTTAGGGGATATTGGCAAATTGATGTGGCAGAGAAACGTCGGGAAAAGACTGCATTCGCAACTCCGGATAGCCTTTACCAATTCCGCAAACTAAGTTTTGGGCTTACGAATGCACCTGCGTGTTTTATGAGGGCTATGCACCTTATCTTGAGAGGATTATGCTGGGCAGACTGTTTAGTGTATCTAGATGATATCATTGTCTTTGGTCGAACACTGCAGGAGCATAGGGAGAGACTGTCACTTGTGTTGTCACGCTTGACTGAGGCAGGCTTGAAGATTAACCCCAAGAAATGCAAGCTTTTGTGTGAACAGGTTGTTGTGTTAGGTCACGTCATGTCGGGGAAGGGCATATCTACTGATCCAGAGAAAATAAGAGTCATAAAGGAGTGGCCGGTGCCGGCTGATGAGAGTTAGCAGAGAGCGTTCTTGGGGACGGCTGGTTACTATAGACAATTCGTGCCAAACTACGCCCACATTGCATTCCCTTTGCACTGTGCTTGCCAAAAGGGGGACCATTTTAGATGGACAGCTGAGTGCAAGGAAGCCTTCTTGCACATTAAACGCAAATTGACGAATGCTCCCATCCTTGCTTTCCCCCAGCTGGACGTTCCGTTCATCCTGGACAGTGATGCCAGTGACAGTGGGCTAGGGGCGGTGTTGTCTCAGGTTCAAAGTGGGAAGGAACGAGTAATAGCATACGCAGCACGGGCACTATCAAAGGCTGAAAGGAACTATAGCACTACCTGGAAGGAACTACTGGCCCTCGTGTGGGGAACGGAGCATTTTGAGACATTCCTCTATGGGCGACGATTTCTGGTCAGGACTGACCATAGTGCTCTGCAGTGGCTATGGAACTTTAAAAACCCTAGAGGCCAGGTGGCTAGGTGGCTTGAACGGCTTAGTGACTTCGATTTTGAGGTGGAGCATCGTCCGGGTCAGTTGCATGGCAACGCGGATGGCCTGTCTCGATTTCCCTGGGACGAGGGTGCTTTGGAGAAGATAGAGAGGGACACTACCCTGATTCAGTCTGTGAATATGGGACCCTTGTCGAGGGAAAGTATACGTGCAGCCCAAAACCAAGATCCCATTCTGTCGCAAGTTGTGAAGTGGTTTGAAACTGGTGTTAGACCCGCTAGAGGCGACATGGATGGAGGGGGGCGTAAACTGCTGTCATACTGGTCACAATGGGGAAGGCTGTCTCTCAGGGATGGTCTGGTGTTTAGACGTTGGGAACATGAAGTGACAGGCCAAGAGATTTATCATCAAATCTGCTTGCCAGAGAGCATCGTGTCACAAGCGTTGTGCGCCGTGCACAACGACCCTTCATCTGGCCACCTTGGTGTCTCGAAGACTCTGGAGAAAGTGCGGAGGAGATTTTATTGGCATGGCATGCGGGAAGACGTTGAAATGCATGTTAGAAGGTGTGTTCCATGTGCTAAACTCAACGACCCTTCCAAGCTGCCAAAGGCACCACTCATAAACGTGAAAGCCGGGCACCCCCTACAAAGGGTGGCAATAGGCATCATAGGTCCCACACCAAGATCTACTTCTGGTCATGAATGGTTGTTGGTGGTCTCCGATCATTTTACTAAGTTTGCTCAAGCCTTCTCAGTGAGAAACATCTCAGCGGTCACACTGGCGAAGCGGGTGATGGATGAATATATATGCCGTTTCGGTTGTTTCGAGGGCTTGCATTCTGATCAGGGAGCTAATGTGGACGGAGCTGTGTTCAAAGGACTGTGCGATTTAATTTAAGCAGGGAAGACAAGGACAACGCTGTACCATCCCCAAGGGGATGGGCAGGTGGAGAGACTGAACAAATCTCTGGTGAAGATCCTTAGTAAGCTAATTTCTGACCATTGCCAGGACTGGGCGGACTTTGTGCCAAAGGCGGTTCTTGCTTACAACACAAGTGTGCATGAGTCAACTGGATTTACCCCTTACCAGTTAATGTTCGGCAGGGAAGCTATCTTGCCACTGGATGCTCTTGTTAGGTTGGAGACAACACCTTCCCAAGGGTCGGCACGGACATACCCCGATTATGTCATTGAGCAGAACAGGCAATTGGAAGAGACAGAGCAAGTCGTGAGAGAGAACCTCAAGCGAGCACAGAAGCTCCAGAAAGCTTATTATGACACCAAGTGCCATGGTCAGCGGTTCCATGTGGGAGACCGGGTGTGGTATAGAAACCGAACCAGGACGAGACGGAAAAAATTCCTCAAACCCTGGTGTGGTCCTTGGAAAGTGCTGAAAGCTCTGTCTGATGTTACCTATCGCATTGAGGAGGAGAGGCAGAAGCCCGGAAAATGTCATCAGAGGAAGGTAGTCCACTTCAATTATCTGAAACCATACTTTTCGCCACCTGAAAGCCATGATAAACCCTCTCAGTTAACCTCCTCCGGCCATGCGGAAGAAACGCCGCAAACAGGAAACTTGAGGGACGCGCGGCAACCGTCTCGAGGAACCTTAGTTGACTCTGGAGATGTCGAATTGGAATGGCTGGAAAATCCAGTTACTACATTCACTGAGGTTTCTCGTCCCTCTCAGGAACATGATTCGAGTAGTACATTAAGTACATCCCCTCAAACAGTTGAAGTGCCGTGCCAATCAGAGGCTTCTCTAGTGAATGATGTACCGCGTTGTGAAGCATGTTTTACTCCTATGAGGCCTAGATGTGAGCGAAGGGAGCCCGTTTGGCTACAAGACTATGTTAGAACAGTGGTTGTTTACCCAACCTGGCCCTTGAACTTTGTAGGAACATTTGCATGCTATTGTTAGAAATTCTCACTCGCACCTCTAACCTTCTGTGGAAGGGGGTATTGTAGCGTGGGGCCTGAGCCCAAGCCTAGTCAGACTTGCGCAGAAAACTA
>NC_090872.1:40852099-40854599 GCF_036669935.1 Montipora foliosa
AAGTCCTTTCCTTGAAATTGCTACAGTCCATGCTCATGTAAACAAATACAAAGAAATGTCCCCATATGCAGTAGAAGAAATTTTACAAAATATGTATGTCGATGACTGCCTGACAGGAGCCGATACAGTAGATTCAACTTTGAAGCTTCAACAAGAAATGTCAGAAATTATGATGACAGCGGCATTCAATTTGACCAAGTGGGCAAGTAACTCAGAGCTTAATGGATGCTATTGACCCAGCTAAAAGAGCCTCATCGCCATTCATGGAGTTCAATTCGAGCGACCCCCTAAAGGCACTTGGCGTGTCATGGGACTTGAACTCTGACCACTTTAGATTCCTCGCACCGAGTGGAATCATCTCATCCCATGATCCAATGTCAAAGAGAAGTCTACTTAGTCTGGCATCGAAAATGTTTGACCCACTGGGACTGTTATCACCCTTCACTGTTAGAGCCAAAATCCTTTTCCAAGAGTTGTGGTTGAAAGGATTACAGTGGGATGACCCGTTAGATAGCGACACTAAAGCAAAGTGGTTAAGTTGGAAGTCTGAGTCGTTGAAGCTAAAGGATGTGACTATCCCTCGATGCTTCGGAAATGGTATTACGCAAGACTCTGTGGTAGAGGTGCATGGTTTTGGAGATGCTTCCCCCAAGGCGTATGGAGCAGCAGTGTACATTCGAATAAGAGACAAGCAAGACAATGTATCCTCACAGCTGGTAATATCGAAGTCCAGAGTCGCGCCCATTAAGAAGGTGTCACTTCCAAGGCTGGAACTTTTAGCAGCAGTTGTAAATGCCAGGTTGCTAAAATTTGTTGTAGGGGCTTTGCCAATGAAGGTGGCTAGGGTTGTGTGTTGGTCAGATAGTATGGTGGCACTGCATTGGATAAAAGGGCAGAGTTCTTCCTGGAAGCCATTTGTTGCCAATCGTGTGGCTGAGGTACAGTCAACGTGGGAGCCTGAGTGTTGGAGGTATTGTGGAAGTAAGGAGAATCCTGCAGACTTGTTGACGCGTGGGTTAAGCTGTAGTGATATGATTTCAAGCACTTTGTGGTGGAATGGACCCCAATGGATGTCTTCGCCTTGTGAACCACTACCCGCTCAACCCAAAATCGAAGCTGCTCCGGCCGAAGCTTGCGAGGAAAAAAGAACTACTCGTGTATACAGCAGTCGTTGCAGAACCACTGATTGATATGTCACGCTGTGGGACATGGTTAAAGTTGATTCGAGTAACTGCTTATGTATTGAGAGCGGTCAAATTGTTTAAGACTAAGTCTAGGTCTTGTGAAAGGGAACTGTCGGCGGACAAGGTGAGGCAAGCCGATATTAAATGTTGTATGTGGGTGCAGGAAGTGGTCTACAAAGAAGAATTCGAGAAACTGAAAGCTGGAGAGGTACTTCCCAGTAACAGCCGCCTCCTGACAGAGATGATCAGGTATTAAGAGTTGGTGGGAGACTACAGTTTGCTGATCTTCCCCAACAGAGCAAGCATCAAATAATCTTGCCTCACGGACATCCTGAAGTTGCCAAGATGGTGCAAGATGTACATAAGAACATGTTGCATGCTGGTCCAGAAACGGTATTATCAACTTTAAGACAGAAAGTTTGGCTAACTCAAGGAAGACGTGAGGTTAAACGTGTTATCAGAAGATGTGTAGCTTGCCAAAGACAACGGGTTGGACCTTGTGCCCAGAAAATGGGTCAGCTGCCAGAGGAGAGAATTTCCTGTTCACGAGCTTTCGCGCATGTTGGGACTGATTTTATGGGACCACTGTATGTGAAAGAGGGCTTAAACATTAAGAAAGCATATGTGTGTATTTTCACATGCGCATCATCTCGTATGGTTCACCTGGAACTTACACATAGTTTGACAACTGATGAGTTCCTTCAAGCTTTTAGTCGCATGACGAGTCGCAGAGGTCTTTGCCATACAGTGTGGTCAGACAATGTACAAACCTTCAAGGCAGCAAGCAGGGAAATTCAGAAATTATACGATGAAGCCACTACTGAAAGTCAAAGAATGTGGAGTACGCTGGATCAAGATCAAATCAAGTCAGAGTTCTCATCACAAGGGATCAAGTGGAAATTCATCACAGAGCGTTCCCCATGGAGAGGTGGATGGTGGGAACGATTTTGCAGAGCGATAAAAGAACCATTGCGTAAGGTCCTTGCAAGGGCACTTCTCACCTTTTCTGAGCTAAACACGTTGCTGGTCAGAATCGAAGGTATCATTAACTCGCGGCCGTTGACCGCAGTAAGTGATGATTGCAGAGACCCGTTACCTATTACACCTGCTCATCTTGCAATTGGTAGGCCAATTAACCAGTTACCGGAAAGGCAAGAAAGTAGCTTAGAGGAGACCAGTAAGAGGACTGTCGAAAGGTATCCCTACCTGCAGAGACTACTCAATCACTACTGGAAGCGTTGGAAACAAGAGTACCTACAGTACTGTGCAAAAAGAATGCAAACGAATTTCGTCGAATTTCGGTTATTGTTCTCTCG
>NC_090872.1:40859599-40862099 GCF_036669935.1 Montipora foliosa
TGAAGCATACCGGTACTCAACAATCACACAGAATGTAAACATTCTTCGACACTATCAGACCGGAGTGGTATTTTAAGTTTACTCCGTAGGGTTATAATCAGGAGTGCGATCCACCAGACAATGTAGCTGTAACCTACAATGTAGCTTAATTGTTAGTGAAATTTACTTCCATAGTATTTTGAGAGAGAAAAGTCAATCACACAGACTGTTAACAGTCTTTGACACTATACACATCAAGTTTACTCTGTAGGCAGTTCATAGACCTTACTGGATACATGCCATCAGTAACACTGCAGTAGCAGACCTTTCTGGAAGCAAATGTCCTCTGTATACATGTACATGTATGTTAATTTCAGATTTACAAAACTATTCCATAATCAGTGTAATGACTCGCTCGAGACCCGGAGTTTCATTGCCTGGCCATGTTTGTTTATTCCCTTACAAGGAAAATCAACAGTCGCTGGGATCAGGTTAACTGGGCAAATATTATTGTGTGGTTCCAGAAAATATCCATACCCCCACCAGGGGGGGTTAAAGGGCAGTAATTTCCAAGGAGTAGGGGGGTTTCGTGGGAAACTACTTTTCCAAAGGGTCACGAACCACATACAAAACATTGAAAGCAACATAGGATCGATCTGAAGCACAAAACACACTATCGGACGATGTTTTGAAACAAAAGTCAGTTTTGAGATAAAGTTAATACTATTAGCTTCAATGTTTCCGTTTTTCTTTGAGTTAGCTAGCGCTACAATCTCCCGAAGCTAAGAACGATGTGTTTCATTTGGGACGGATTCAAAACATTTAAAATGGCGGTCTCAACTGGAGTCTCGTGCCCAGACTTCCACGTTTGTCTCTTTTTCGTCCAACCAACACTTCCGTTCACTTGAGTATCACTTTTCGCTACCTTCACATGCAGTAAACACATTTTTGACAGGATTTATGTTTTACTGGGGGTAGTGACTCATTGAAAATGCGATAAGACGCAAGTTCCCACCATCTCAACGCTTGTGTGCAACGACATTTTCTTTTTTGTGGGTGGCATTTAGACCACGGACAGGAACCGGGAGTCAAGTTTTCTCTTCTTTGAGTAAACGCAATATTTATTGCGGCCTCGGGAAACGATTGTTGAGGTTTAGTTTGTTATGTCAAACTGGAAATTCTAAAACAGGAGTTTGACTACTCATTGGAGGAAGTAAATCGCGCCAAAAACGATAACAGTCGCCCTCTCGCTTCCATCCGTGGCTCGAAGGCAAGCAACAGTGAGGCTGTGTGTCATTTACCGGCGAGAAGGACTGCTGGAGAGTCAGTAAATTTGAAGACTGCACATAAATTGCCATATCTAAGTTTACAAATATGATGGATTATTTTGGCGTCAATAATATTCTTCGTAAAACAATCGCCTTTGTGACGACGTTCACAAAACCTACCGCGTCAACATGTGTGGTCCCTAAATATTAAAGAATCAACCTGAAGAAACTGACAAAATGTATAGACAAAGGAACCTTGTAAGTTTCTGTTTTATTTATTATGGTTTGCGAAGTTGTTTAAGCAAGTGAAATGTTCTCATCGAAGTTCGCACAAAAACGTGAAACAGTCGACGTGCAACCCAAATGTTTAAGTTTTGCAAAGTTGATAGCACACAAGCTGAAAGTTTAGCTGGATAATGAGCTTAACAAAGCGTTATATTTTTCTAAAAGTTAACCTTAATGTTTACACTGTTGTAATAAAATTCTACCACAATTACGTAACTAATTCACTTTCGTTTTTATAAGTAAAAAAATTCTGGAAATTCCTGAGGGGAGGGGGGGTCATCAAAGACCCCCCTGGAACGGAAAATCCTGGGGGCAGGGGGGGTGCAAATCAAAAAGTCTTCCGTGGTGGGGGTATGGATATTTTCTGGAACCACACATTTTCAAAAATCTCCGGAGAAGAGAAAAAGGTAACATGTTGCCCTTATACGAACTCCCAACTCAAGGTATCAAAAGTTGGATGGGACAGTTTATGCTACATGTACTTCGTCCTGCGTTCTCGGTTCGCTTGCAATGCTTGTTGTTTTCAAAGAATGAGACCTTGTATCGGTCTAGCAGTATAATTTTCCTTCAGATCATTGCATTGAAGAAGAGAAGTAAAAATACATGAATCGTTGCATTTCTTGGTTGGGCGCGCAGTATGCAAACATTTCTCAATGTTTACTTTGCAAATTTACATTTCCTTCACAATAAAATCCATTGCATGGTAAAGTTCACTGTATTGCTTTTATATTTTAATCCACAACATAAGATTGTAGTTTTGAAGAGGACTCACAGGGACAATAGCCGCTGTATTTAACCGCGTTGCTGTTGTTATTTAATCAAGGAGTAATGCTTTTGCGAAAGTTGAGTGGAGTATGAATAATTGACAATGTTTAGCATTGGTGATTTTGCGAGAATCGATTGTCGAGGATAGAGTTTGATTTCGAGTGAATCGATCCTCAACTCAATTCTTGATCATCGATTCTTGC
>NC_090872.1:40867099-40879599 GCF_036669935.1 Montipora foliosa
CTGTACAGACAAACCCAGAGGGTCTTTCTGATAAGGCGCAAAAAAACCACCGGTAATTATTCTTCAGTATTGGTATTGTGGAGATTGGGAGAGCCAAGGGTGGTAATTATCTCCATTACAACTTCAAAACTGAAAAAGGTATTGAGATGAGAAGATAAGAATGTCCATTTGTGGAATATTAAGCATGCAGTTATCGCAGGAAAAACTAAGTATTATTGTCCATGCACAGATAGCTATGTCAAAGCTTTTGTTGTTCTCAGTTTTGTAAGTATTCTTGTAAATACTGTGAACTCACACTTTTCATTTCTATCATAAAAAGCAAACTGTTATTGATGTCAACAATATTCTTGCACATTTCCACATGAGGGAAAGAGGGAATTATTGTAGATCTGATGAACACTGGGATTAACTGCTTGTTCCCAGCTTCTCACTTTTATCCTTGAATTATCTTGTGAATACCATAAAATAAACCTGAAATTTACCTTAAACATACCTCAGGTACAGGCAGGATATTATGTGGATCACAACGTTTCTCTGAATAATACAGAACAACGTAAGGCATGTGGAGGGTGTAAAGGGTAGGTTGCAGGTCATTGTTTTACAATT
This sequence comes from Montipora foliosa, assembly GCF_036669935.1. Taxonomy (NCBI): domain Eukaryota; kingdom Metazoa; phylum Cnidaria; class Anthozoa; order Scleractinia; family Acroporidae; genus Montipora; species Montipora foliosa. Next base: position 40,867,706 of record NC_090872.1, read on the forward strand.
CCCCCCTTTTGCTCCCAATACATGTACATAAACGATGAACAATATTTGGCTGAAAGAATAAGTTTATTAAACAGTAGCAAAAACAATCTACAAAGATCATGAGCTAAAAAGACACAATAAAACTAATCCAAAGCGTGCTAAGTATTACTATAATAATAATAATAATAATAATAATAATAATATCCAATCAAAAACAAAGGGGAGGCCAGGAGGGGAAAGTTAACAAGTAAACATCTAAAATGATCTAAAACCGTGCTTACAAAATTAACATGCTGTATAACTGAAGAATGCAACAATAGAACTGAACCGACTCACCTATACGGGGGCAGTTATTTATTTTAAAGGAATTTTTTTAAATATCCACATAACTGAAACAACCCAACCCTAAATTCCAAACTTCAACACTTCAACTCAATGTCAACTTGATGTAATAATTATTTGTGAGTAAATTTCTCGCATTTGCATTCCTTTCTGATGATGTGTTCTGTGTTCATCTACCCAAAGTAAAAACTTGTTATTCATATTCAGTTTGGTCTACATTTTTTGAATCCTGGTTAACTTGTAATTGCCTGTGGTACGATGTAGTTTTTTCTGTCGAGAGCAAGGGACAGTTGGGTTAAAAGTCTTGAACATGTGACGAGACCAGTGTTTGGATGTGATTTTTCATCATTTTATTTATTGAAGTTTCTATTTAGTGTATTTTGTAATCTTCTTACCATAGTATTTAAGAGCCTCCGACTATTTGATGTCTATGCTGCCAATTGGCTGACAATTTAATGTCAAAAATGTCTGTTATATTTCATATGAAGGATGTTATTCCCGACCCAAGGCAGTCGTGTGGTCCATATTCACCCAAGAGTAATGACTGGTATGTCTCTGGACCCCGGGGAACTATCAGGTATGGGGTATGGAATTGTTTTTAATAATTATTGTTACCATGTAGCTGAATGTCAACAAATTTATGACATATTGTACTTAGTAGTTCGTTGTATGAACTAAGTTTATTAAAGTTAAGAAGGGAATGGGATAAGAAAGGTGACATCATCCCTTTATCACTACAAAACAAGGAATTGTGGGTTTTGAGGAGTATTTGTGGGTAGTGCTGTTTTGGTGCGCTATACCTGTTACAGCATTGATTGTTGCACTTCATCTTGACCATCCGAGGGAACTTAATGATGTTTTCTTTTATGCAGTTCTTCATATTTTTTTCATTTTAGCCAAGTTTAAACAAAGATAAAGCAATGCTTTGTTACAAAATATTCATTCAAAAAAGAAAATTAATATTTATCTATATTACTTTTTGATATAAAATTGGATCTGGAACTCCTGTCTCTTACGTTTTTGTCATGATAACTCCTCCTTTTTTTTTGTGAGGAAACCTAATTTCATATAAGCTTCATGGTTTCATTTAGGTTTCCTCCCCACTTTTTATTTTTATCTTTGAAACTTGTATTCTGGTATTGGATGTAGTGTGGCAAGTTACAGTTTTCTCTCTCTCCATAGATTTCATTTCCATTCTACCACCTTGACAACACCAACTTTAACCTCATTGTCTACAAAATGCAAAATGGTTCTGACTGTTTTGGCCATGTAACAGTTTAGTGTAAATTTCAAGCATTCAAATTATCAAATACCAAAAATCTGCATGGTGTGATCATCTGCCTTGACCATGACATCTAACTTGTTCTTTTCTATAGTGATTATTGGTAAGTAGACACTACCCATTGCTGGTGTCCTAGAACTAGCTGCTGCAGTGATTTGCAAGGATCCATTCTGGGTCCCTACATGTATTTTTGCATTCAACATTAAGAGAACGCAATTTCCAATCTTGGGTATCCTTTGCATAGGGTGAGCCTTGGCAAATTTTTGTTTTTCGTTAGTCTGCTTTTTCAGTGCCATCTTGAATTAAGTCATATACACACATGACGACTGCAGACCTGGTGATTGTTTGTGTAGAGTCAAATTGCACTAAAAAAATTGTTTTGTAAGCAAAGCCCACACAAAAATCATCTTTTGATGCATACTTAAACATTTTCTTTTAAACTTTTGAGATACCAGATTTCTAGGAATGGTCAAAGTCTTGTAATTGTATGAACTCACTCTACTAGTACCTTTATTTAATTATTTATTTTCTCATGACTATGCAACTAGATTTACTTATTGTTTCACCTATTTCGCTAAAGACCTAATCTGTGATTTTGCCAGGACCAAAGTACTTTCAACCCTGAGAAAATGATTTTAAGGATTCCATTTCTCTTCCCTCTTTCAAAAGCAAGGTTTTTAAAGGAGATCTGAAGCCAAAAATCAAGTAACTTTTTGTCACTTCATTTCAACTACTTCTCATACTTTTTTCGTTCTCAAACGACATGTTGGAAGCATAAAAACAAGCTTTTCAAGCAATAGTTTGCTCAAAATTTGGCTATGGTATGGATACCAAGAACTCCCGTGCCAGCGTTTCTGTTTTAACTTTGTGACGTAGGATATGGGGTAGAAGTTTGTTCAGTTTGAGGATCTAGTACGACTTGACATCCTGGATCTTTCTGATCGAGGGTTTGCTGGAGTTTTGGAAAATTGAAGGAGAATACGAGCAAGTTGTTTCTGTTTCCCAGAGTGCTAGCTTGTTAACTTCTCTCAAATCATCATAGACATTTCAACCTTCTCGAAAACCGCGGTAAGCACAACTTGAGTTTCCAATTGCTTGTCAATGTAAACATTTTTGTACTTCAGTTATAGCATGGTTTTTCCCCTTTGAAGACACTTTTTGACCGACATCATGTGTAAACTTCGGCAAGTTGTCATGGTCGTACAGCTAGTACATCTACATGTACTCTTAAGGTGATGTTTTCTGTGATGGAATGGGTGTAAACTTGTTCTTGTGGGCTGGTCAATTGAAAGTCATTTTTGGCAAGATTCCGAAAGAAGATTGGTGTTTTAAAAGTAGCCATAAAATTGAAAATCTGCTATGGACTGTGGCTTTTGACTATGTTTTGTAGAAAACTGAAATTGTGGTCTTTTCCTACAAACCTCGTATAAATGCAGAATTCAAGTCCTTTAGCCGTGCAATATCAACACTCCATGGAAAGATAAAGTTCAATATCTCAATTGTTTGTTGATAAAATGATTTACTGTGCAGTGTTTGATTGCAACAACGACTCAAGAAAGACAACTGGTATATCCTATCATTGCTTTCCAAAAGACCTGTCTCTGAGACAACATTGGCTGGCAAAGATCTCCTGCACTGACCGTGTCATTTCAAAAAGCATCATGTTGTGGTCGGAACATTTCACACCTCACTGCTACAAGCATGATCTCCAGGCAGAACTCCTTGGTTCTAAAAAGAGAGCTTCTCTGAAAGCCGATGCTGTTTCATCAACATTCTCTCATCGACCGCTCTGAAAAAGCCTTGCTTAACGTCCGAGGCCGTGCTCGTGAAAAAGCCAGACAAGCAGTGAGAGTTTGAAATGTAATAGAGAACGTGCAATCCAAAACCAAACCGTTTTCTATTATCATACAAACTATCAAGATCATTTTACGTCCCAAGTGTTTCTCCCTAAGTATGGATACATACATGTATACCCATATTGAAAAGTGACTTTACAGACGTAGCAATTGTTATGTACACACACTGTATCGCTGTTAATAAGCTCATTTTATATTATTATTATACTGAACACCACAACTTGTAAATATGTTATACCAGTAAGTCCAAATTGCCCCATTTCGCTGTATAAAGCAATGGCATGTTTTTTGACTAATTTGCAATAACTAATTCAAGATTTTGAATCTTCCATAATCTAGACATAAAAACTTTAAATATAGGAAACGTCTTTCTGCAATGACAAAAATACAAATATTATTTAGCAATAAGTAATACTGTGTCTCTGTTTGGTATATTATTTATTGCTTCTCTCTCCTTTTTCATACCAAGTAGCCTTCGAACGAATTATTTGCTACACTGTTCCTCGCAAGTCTGAAGCATTTTTTCGATCTTAGAGACTCTTTCTCTTTGCTGTATTTTATAGACAATTGTCTGATTCTATATTTAATTAAGTCCCACAAGACCCTCTTATCAGTAATTGTGCTGGATTCGGCTAACCACTCTGGTACAATTTCAGTTAATAATGTTACAATAGTTCATATCATCTGCAAGACTGGCATTGAATTTGCAAAACGACGGGCCATGTTTTTGTTTACTGATGCTACTAAAATGCAAAATTATGGCCGAATGATCGGAGTCTATCAAGGATATGATGTCGGATTTTTTAATATCTTCTTGACAAACATCGCTTATTAACCAAAAATTGAGTCTTCTCTGGATAAGAGGTTTCTTTTGTCTCCAAGTAAAACGTTTGATCTCCGGGTTTCTTTGCCAAAAATCTATTAAATCAAAATCCAGGCATAGATCTTCAGTAAATTTTGCCAAAGATCCTCTTGAGTGCTCCAAACCTCACAAACGAATCTTTCACAAGTGCCTTAGCGACTGTAACTGCTTTCTGGTCTTTTGTCGCAACTGTTTGAGTAAACTTAGTAAAAAACATCTGTGAGTACTGACGTTCTGTATACCACTGCCCAGCCGTTCTAACACAGTGAAGTCCATAACAGTGGCCTTTTCGCTGTCAAGGAGACAATGGTTGGGTGAAGGTGCTTCCCTACTTTGGCCAGAGTACAGCGCTCGCCCTTCTGGCAGTAATCAGCTATGTCAGCTGACATACCCGGCCAAAAACACCTTCCTCTGGTCAATAGAGTTGTTTTCTCCATGCCTTGGTGACCAAGGTCATCATGGACTCTGACTTTAACACTTGACCAACCAGTAGCTTTGGAAGTATCAACTGCCTCACTCGACGGCTGCCTCTCTGTGTAGTGTGGTACAGGACACCATCCTCTTCCTCAATGTGCTTCCACTCCCTTAGCAACTTCCTTGCTGGCTTTGTCTCTTTCATCAGTTGGCGAAGGGTAGGCGGATGCCGTGTTTTCCAGTAATACAACAGTCTAGAAATCCTCATTTCCTAAGCCTGCATGGTACGCAGATCATCTTGACCGATGGAAGATCCGTGGCCCAGTGTGTCTCAACTGCATCAAGCATAGCCGGGTTATTGTTAGTGTACACAACAAACTTTGATCCAATCAATAGGTCACGATACTGTTGGGTAACAGCCCAGTACAACGCAAGTAGCTCTAACTTCATGCTTGAGTAGTTATTCATATTGCGTTCAGCAGGTTTAAGCCTCCTTCTGGCATACCCCAGAACCACCAGTCCTTTGTCTTGATGTTGCGACAGTGACAGCACGACTCCCAAACCATGGAAGCTTGCATCAGTTTCTAAGATGAGTTCCCTGGTCAGGATAGTAAGGATAGTCAAGTACTGGAGCTTCGGTCAGTTTTTCTTGGAGCTTTGTGAACGCATCCTCGCATGCCAAGTCATGATTCTTTGATCGATATGCTTCCACCTCTCGCTTTCTCTTTCTTTCCCCTGCCCGTCGCTGCCTCATGTCCTCTCAAAAGACCCTGGAGGGGGGCTGCAACATCAGCATATCCTTGGATGAACCTTTGGTAATATCCAGCAAGTCCTAAGAACCCTCCGATATCACCCAGAGTCCCTGGCCTTGACCAATCACAAACCCCACGTATGTTCTCAGGATTAGGAGACGTCCCTTTGTTCTCTGTTGGCTAACTGGTTTTGGATAAGACCCTCACCAAGCTTTCTGAAACAGTCGATCGCGGGATGGTCGTCATCCAGTGCCATGTCGGCTTTTACCCAGGTCTTCTTCGTTACACCAACAAACATCCCTCCCCAGTCGGGTCTGGTGAAGTGGTGCAATCCACTCAGACCTTGACACTTGGGTATTCCAATCGCTTGGACTCGCTGAATAACATCAATCGCTCTGTAGTTTGCACGCTTGCCTGTCAAAAACTTCAGGCTATTCAGGTTTCTATGACGTCCCCTGGAAACCTAGTCCAGCAACAGGACTACTACATCAGTGTCCAGTGAACATACACAAATATCTTGCGACAAAAGCTCATCTAGTAAACGCAACATCTGGTTACTGATCAGAGTGTCATTCTTCTTCACAGTCAAGACATCTGATTTGGTTATCTTAAACCACGACCAGCTTTGTTGGTGAAGAAGCAAACTAATAATCCATTGGTGAACAAAGTGACCAGATATCATTTGCTTGACAAATGATCCTTGGAAGTCAGAAATCCTCAGGATAGCGCTTGTTTTTTTCAGACCTGTATACAAATCCTAAATACAATTTTTTTTACGAAATTATTATTATTATTATTGTTATTATTGTTATTGTTGATTTCCTGTTCCTGGTGATGTTTCTATTTGTGGCTGTGGGTTGGCCTCCTCTATCAAATGCTTCAGGCTGGCTTTGTCAGTTGGAATAAAAAGACATCCGTCAACCGTGCATAAGGAACGCAGCACCACTGCCATCTCACACTCACTGATGGTTTCCTTAAGTCTTGGCACAAGCTCTGGCCTATTCTTTGCAAAGTTTGATGACTTTGTCCTCGACACAAACTTTAGTGCGTTCATCTGCGCTAGGGTGACTGGCATTAGCCGAGTGTAGTTGAGTAGATCGTGCACAAAGAAGTACTTTATGAGGCATTCCAATGCTGCCAGAAAACCTTCCCAGTCCCCAGAGCGGCAAGCATGGATGAGCTGTAACAGGTTGTCCACTTGCTTGAGGTACTCTATCATTCGCATTCAGTCACATTCGTTGAGTCCTTGTTCTTCACGCTCTTGTGGTTTGATCTTTTCAGAGTACCAGGACTGAATGTTGTCATAGATGTTAACCATCTCTGGACTGCACTCGTGGAGGGCCTCTCTAAAGGATGTGCACTGTGTGCGCAAGGTATATCCTCATTTGCTTGAAGATGGTCAAATTTCATCGCCAAGAGTGCCAGGCTGGTTGTTAAGTTACGGTTGCCTACTGACTGCTGAATCTGAGGGGGCATGGCTGTACAGATTTAAGTCAAGAGTAGTGACAGTCTGCCTCTTAGAGCCAACAACGAAAGCAGAAATCCCCTGTGTTAGTTTCAAGACGGTATAGAGAGTAGAATAATCTATCGGCGAAGTCCTGAACAACGGCGCAATCACCTCTGAGTGTGTCAGCTTGTCGACCTGATTTTCAGGGGAGTGTTTTAAGAGAAGCGATTTGGTACCGGCCCACGTTGTAAGGACCTCCTTCTTCACGGTCTTCTTCCTTGTTCATGTTCGTTCTTTCACCACAAGAATTGGCTCATTGGAATCTTGGACATTTTCCGATCCAAATTCATGTTGGTTTTGGTTTTCATCAATTTCTTGCTGTTCTCGGTTTGCAGTTGGGAGAGCATCCAAGCTCTCATCACTGGTGTCTTCAGCAGCAAGGTAGTTTGCAAGTGCCCATGTGTGTGTGTGCGTAATAATTTGATATTAGCTCTGTTCGGTTTTCGAGCGTGTAGGTCTGAAATCAAATTGGTTTAAGCTTGATGACTGGCTGTTCACAGCATTTCACTTCAAAACCAACTTGTGTCGATGAGTCTGGTGCCTTTGGTGTGAGGGCGAGTGGTTGATTGTCTGCCTCGCCATCTTCCGCACCGTGGTTCAAAACAATCATCATGCTGTGGAATGTATTCAGTCCTGTTGGAGTGTCTTCTGCGAGGTTGATGTTGTTGACAACAAACCAGATATTTACATCCCGCTTAACAAAATCAGGAAGGCAAAATCCTCCTGTTGCAACAATACACTGAGAACACTCTGCTCAACACGCTTTTTGATGTCAAGGATGCATTTGTAGTCACTTTGGATGTACAAGTCCCATAGGGTATTGCAAGATTCTTGTGGTGCACTCTTGAGTGAATAGCGAGGGGTAAACCGACTGAGAGGGGCGTTTTCACGGTCTGTTTTAATCCTTCATCTGCCCTAGGTTGATGTTTGACTTGACGATCAGTTCTTGTGTTTTGGACAACAAACTGACAAGCTACGTCAACCATTTTGTTGCCTACTTTGTTGCGCATCCCCGAAACATGGAGTGGGTGCAAGCCAAAGAGCAGATACGTGAGAAAAAATTGAAGTAAAGGCGGATTCGGAAAATCTTCAAAGCTTCCAGTGAAGGACCACTCCCGTTGCTACATAACTTCTCTCCACAACATGCAGGCCATGGTTTCTAAATGCTCAATCGTATCCCTACTATCCATTTGCGCTGACAGTACATCCACAGCCTTAGTAACCGCTGCTGGCAGTGCAACTTTGCCAGGCTCACTTTTGTGCAGCGACTGAACAAACTGCAAATTTGGAAGTCGCTCACTTAAAAGTTGTTTTAAGTACTTTTGGTAGTCTCCTGACTCGTTTATTTCCATCAAATACCTCCTTAATATCGCCACATAGGTGTCATTTACCTCACCCTAGTGTGTTCTGAACTGTCAGAACTAATACTCCATCACACGCCGAGCGAACAACTTTTTTTACAGAGGCACTTTCACCATCAATACATTCGATATACTTCTAACAAACAAGGATTTTGTTTTTCCCCGATTATTTTGACAAATATGTTTGATTCTCTTTGAAACATATTTCAGATCAGTCAACCCCCCATGAAAGGTTTTGCACAAATTCTCGTCAAATTTAAAGTTTGGACCGAACTCAAAATTCTTTAAACTCATTTCCTTCCTTCGCTCGCTTCCCCTCAATCCAAAAATTTTTCCATTGTAATAATAAACAGTATTTAAAAGAGACTTAGCTGTTCCAAAGCGTAACAGTCCTTTACTCCAAAACAATTCTTTCTCTTCGTCTGTGACTGCCTTCTTTTCCTCCTCTTCCTCCTTCTTGGTTTCAAGAGGAACACCTTTGCGCTTGGTGTCTTCTATTTCCGCGTCTAAGCAACGACAAACAATAGCAAACCTGAAAAGCAGTAAATCATAAATTTCTTAAACATTTTAATTCTACGCTGAACTGAAGCAATCACGACAGAATATATATTCTGGAGAACTTGGCCTGCTCCAGTATCTAGGCAATGCTTTATTTACAGCACAAAACAAAACGTGACAACTAGTAGGCCAAGTAGGGCGCACCCCGAGGGCTGGTTACTAAGGCTCGTATTGATCCCTAAAGGCAACTGCACTCATTTGGTTTGAAATACTACAATTATATAAACATACAATAAAGTATCGTATGAAAAAACCTAGGAAAAAAGGATCTTTTTAATAACAACGTAGAAATTTGATAACTATATACCATAACACGATGCTAAACACCGTGCCCATTGACAATTGAGAGTGCATCAGGGAGGCCAGAAAAAACCCCCATATATCGCAGCAAGAGACAAGGAGGAAATCTGGATGGGGCCAAGACACAACTCTCGCTCCCCCGCTGAGCTGGAAATTAACACTAATAGGCAATGAAACTCAAATCAAACTCTCATACACTTTGTGATCTCGATTAATTCCTTGGTAGATCGCTTCTGATATCTCAGCCTAGTGATTGGGTTCTTCCAACCAGCGTGTCTATCCTTGAGCTCCAGATCAGCTGATTTGAAGCCTGTGTTGCTAGCGCCACCACTTCTCGTACTGTGTGTGGCAAACTCGTTAACACCCTCTACTAATGGAGCTAAGAATTTTCTCATGCTGTCTAGAGCGGTAGAATAACAAATACCTGCATATTCATGAAACCGCTTCTACTTCTTACACTTAACAACTCTACGAACGATCAGAGCCATTTGACTCTGTGGGTCGAGGGCAACAATGAAGGTGTATTATGAAGGCGTATTATAACGTTCTGCTATCTGAAGTAGCATATGCTCGATTATTGGCTCCTTTGGCTGAACGGGTCTCACCACCCTCCTTCTCGCTCCCTCAGCTGCAGAAGTAACAATAGGATGGTCCACAGGAGAGGCTAAACCAGCTAATTTGTGCCCTCATCTAATGCTGTAAACAGCCGTGTCGATGACTGCACTCCCGTGACCGTTCTGGAGAGCTGTGTTAGTTAGTTCCAAGATATAAAGGGCGACATGCAGCGGCTCCGCGGGCAAATGAGGGACACCGACTCTAGATTTGGACCAACTGCGCCAGCGATTCTTCACGCAGATCAAGAACTAAGCCTAGCTTCTTTCCTTCGGCTACTGATAAAGGGTTAACGCAATGCGGCGGGGAATTAACTGCGATGATTAAACCCTGTTCCAAAAGCTCAAGGATTGCTGCTCCGACAAATTCAGAGTTTCGAAATGTTGAACGATTGTTCCTAAGAAAAAAGGCGGGAGGCAACTGTGCAAAAGGCAGCGAGTAACCTTCATTCACGATACTGGAAACAAATGGCGATGCCGCAAGACAGTCTTCCCAAAAAGAACGGCAACAAAATAAATCACCTTTATCTTTACCACGTGCTTCACCACAAGAAAATTCAGCCTTATGCTCATTGAGCCCGGTATAAACAAAATCAGAATCTCCATAAAGATCCTCGATGAAACTTGCATTGTCAACACACTCTAGTCAACGCGAAGATGACTTATTCTTCGGGCAATTATTTGCCAAATGGCCGAACTGCCAGCACTGTAAACGAAAAATTAAATGAAAATAAGAAATAATAATAATAAAATAAGTAAACTGCCTGAATTACTTTGGAGCTAGAGTGACAAACTGAAAGCATAACTGCTTTTATACATGTATATAACAGTGCTAAAATAATAGCATGAAAATTTGTGTGACCAAGACATAAGTTTATGCAAAACATGCATAGCATAACGTGTAGAAAACCATTATCTACTAAACTTCGTAACGTAGATAATTTTTAGTTTCTATATCACATGAGGCACATTGGATTAAACTATAACTTCTCCAAACTTACCTCTTATCACTGCTGTCTAAAGGATTCAATGCATTCCCTCCATTTACATCCTCCAAGTGCCGCTTTAAGTCACAAACAATTCCATACAGGGAACGAGCCGGATAGCGACCACGGTTCTTATTAGCAACTGCTTGGACGAATTTTGTGAGCCAATAGTTTAGGGAAAGACTGTCAAGGTCCTCCAACTTCTCTTCGAGACTTTGCACACTGTGAAGATTATAATTTTCTTTCTTGCACGCTGCTTGCTAAGTTATGAAAACCTCAAGGGCCCACTAGTCTTTGTACTGTGTACTTTTAGGCTTGGACTGCACAAGCAAAGGATCTTCTTCTTGCACACTTTTGGGCAGTCAAAACTGGCAAGATTCATCCTCAGCTAACCCATCCATGTTTCGGAACTAGCAGGACGCCACTGAATGCAAATTGTGACTACTTGAAATAAACAAGCTTCAGTTGTGAAAAACACAGGCATTATCATCACAAACTGTGCGCTGATGAAACAAAAGAAGGCAAAAATTGCATGCTTATGTGATTTTTGCTTTCTTTTGTTCTCTTTTGTTTGCAATTAGGCACTGATTGAGAAGCCATTTCAGAAACTTGTGCTTCGTGTTTTACCACGGGGTTTCCAAACACTCGAAAACATCAGTGACTGGAAAATTACAAAGATTCTGAAGTTTTATTCTATCATACAAACATATATGACACTTTTTGCTTATTTCACAACCAAGATGATGCTATGAAGTTTTTGGGTTATCTCAACTCGCCATCCTTGAATTAGGTTTACTTATGAAACATAAGTTGATGGAAAAGTAAAATCCTCTAAGTCTTAGTGGGCATTTCAGGGCTTTCTTGTAAAACCTCGATTTATCACATTAAACTTAAACTGGGCTTTGTACAAATCTTGTGAGTTTTACTTGCTTCAAATATTAGATTGATCTAATTCATACGCTGCTTGATAGAATACCCCCACTGGACTGGAACCAACTCTCTTTAACTCTTCTTTTCCATGTCATTTGATAGATAAGGTCATTAAACGGTATTGGAAATACAAAAAGAAACTTTAAGATGCCAT
>NC_090872.1:40887099-40904599 GCF_036669935.1 Montipora foliosa
TTGGTGACAAGTCTGATGGAAATACACGTTCTGGGAAAGAGAAGAAATGTTTTAGTTGCGGTCAAGAAGGACATTTCAGTGGAGACAGGAAGTGTCCAGCGCGTGACCGGGCTTGAATGTGCGGTATCATTGGCCATTTCAGAGTTAAATGTCCCCAAGCTCGTCAGCGTGGTGGTGGTGGCGGCTCCGGATCCAGAGGGGATAAAGGTGGCAAAGGTGCTGGTGGTGGAAGAAGAAATACTGAGAGTAGACGAGGTGACGGTAGAGGAAGACGTAGTCGTGGTCGTGGAGGTTCGCAGGAAACAAACCTTGTAGCTGATGGGAGTTACAGCGAAGGACTTACCGAACCGGTTCAGCAAAGTCCCGAGTTTGCATTTACTGTGAAGCAGTTAACTGGCCATGAACGGAAAAGTAGTGATTTGATTACCTTGATAGTCGGAGGTGTAACTGTATCTGATGTCCTTATTGATTCTGGTGCTACTTGTAACGTGGTGGGACAACAGACCTGGGAGATGTTGAAATTGAAAGGAATAACCTGTGAGTCGCACAAGTCTGCCAGAGAGCTTTTTGCTTACGGCGGTACGGAACCGTTACCTACTCTCGGAACTGTTACTGCGGATGTATCGCTGACTGGTAACAACAGTGGTTGTAGAGCAGATTTCGTGGTGGTTAAGGGCGACGGCCGAACGTTACTGGGTCGTGAGACCGCGGAAATTCTCAATCTTTTGTACGTTGGTCCCTTCCAAGCGAACAATGTTGACAGTAGAGGACTTGATAGGGAGAAATACAATGCCTTGTTTACTGGTGTTGGTTTTTTAAAGGGATACGAGCTTAAACTCCATATCGATGAGTCTGTGAAGCCTGTCGCCCAGCCTGTGCGCAGAATACCGTTTGGATTACGTGAGAAGGTGGACAAGAAGCTCGACCAGCTTCTGGAGCTCGACATTATTGAGGAGGTACCAGATGGGCCTTCAGGATGGATCTCACCTTTGGTGGTTGTTCCTAAGGGCGATGGAGACATAAGGGTGTGCGTGGACATACGGCGTGCAAACGAAGGAATCATCCGTGAAAGACACCCGATTCCAACTGTGGAGGAGCTTTTGCACGATTTGAACGGGCGTACCATGTTCAGCAAGATTGATCTCAAATGGGGTTTTCATCAGATTCTGCTCAGCGAGGACAGTCGGCACATCACTACTTTCGTCACACACCGAGGTCTATATCGTTACAAGCGGCTGATGTTCGGGGTGACGTCGGCACCGGAGAAATACCAGCAAATTGTCAGAGATGTCCTGAGGGGTTGTCCTGGAGTTGCGAACATTGCGGACGATTTAATTATTCATGGAAAGGGTGTAGAGGAACATGACCGGTGTCTTTTTGCTGTGTTGGATAGGTTGAGTGAAGTGGGGTTGACAGTGAACGGAGAGAAGTGCGAGTTTCGATTGTCAAGGCTCACGTTCTTCGGTCACGAAGTGACCAGCGATGGCATTAACCCAAGTGAAGAGAAGGTTGCTGCCATTAGAGATGCACGGCCTCCTAAGGATGCAAGTGAGGTACAATCGTTTATGGGTCTAGTCCAGTATTCGGCAAAGTTCATGCCAGATGTAGCATCCGTAGCCAAGCCCATTCAAGAGTTGACCAGGAAGGGCGTTACCTTCAAGTGGGGAGGCGAGCAGCAGACAGCTTTTCAGGAGCTGAAGCGTCTTATCACTCGGGCCGACACATTGGGTTACTTCAGGGCTGACTGTGGGACAAGAGTCGTTGCAGACGCGTCTCCCGTGGGTTTAGGTGCAGTTCTTGCCCAAGAACAAGGAGGGACATGACATGGAGGGCTGTCTCATTTTCCTCCAGAAGCTTGACTGACGTGGAGAGGCGTTACAGTCAGACGGAGAAGGAGGCATTGTCATTGGTTTGGGCCTGTGAGCGATTCAACATGTATCTTTCCGGGAGAAGCTTTGAGCTGGAAACGGATCACAAACCCTTAGAACGAATCTATTCGCGTACGTCAAAGCCTTGTGCGCGAATTGAGAGATGGGTGTTGCGGTTACAAGGGTACGACTTTAAAGTCGTGTACCGGCCTGGGAAGACAAACATTGCTGATGCATTATCTCGTTTGAATGCCATGAAACAATTGGACCGTGGCGAGGAGTACGATTTCGTCAGAGCCGTTGTAGAGAGCTGCGTGCCTGTAGCATTATCACCGAAGGAGATTGAAGAGGCGTCTTACGGTGATGAGGAACTGTGTTTAGTGAAGAACTGTATAAAATCTGGGAACTGGGAACAGTGTACGTTTCCTTCATATGCACACGTCAAAGATGAATTATGCACCTATGGCGAGTTTTTGCTTCGTGGTACAAGGATAGTGGTGCCCAAGGTCTTGCGAGACAAGGTAGTCAGATTGGCACATGAGGGTCATCAGGGGGTGGTGAAGACAAAGTATTGGCTTCGTAGTAAGGTGTGGTGGCCAGGAATGGACAAAGATGTAGAGAATTTGTGCAAGGTTTGCCATGGCTGTCAAGTTACTTCAAGTTGTGGCCCTCCTGATCCGATGTCTCGTGTTTTGCCTCCAAGTGCCCGTTGGCAAGACTGCAGTGCAGATTTATTAGGACCCCTACCTACAGGAGAGAGTATTTTGGTGGTGGTTGATTATTACAGCAGATTTCTGGAAGTTGCTATTTTGAAGTCTACTACAAGCGTCAAGATCATAGAGGCAATCACTCCTATGTTTGCCAGATTTGGTGTACCGTTTTCCCTGAGGACAGATAATGGTCCCCAGTTTGTGTCCGAAGAGTTTGAGTCATTTCTACAAGTACATGGAGTTGAGCATCGCAGGACGACACCACTGTGGCCTCAAGCAAATGGCGAGGTTGAACGCCAGAACCGTTCATTGCTCAAGTCTCTTCAGATTGCTAATTTAGAAGGGAAAAATTGGCGAACTGAGTTGGTCACTTGGCTGACGGCGTACCGATCCACTCCGCAAGCAACCACAGGTGTCACACCCTTCTACCTGATGTTTCGTCGGGAGATGAGGACGAAGTTACCGGAGTTAAGAAGAGAAGCCATAGAAGTGCCGAGAGAAGAAGTTCGAGATCACGATTGGTCGAATAACTTGAAGGGCAAAGCCTATGCCGATGCACGTAGAGGTGCAATGCCTAAGTCCATACGGATCGGCGACACTGTGTTACTGAGGGCGGAAAAATCTAATAAGCTTTCGACTAACTTCCGTCCGAGTCCTTTCAAAGTGGTTCAGAAGACTGGAACAGAGGTTAAAGTCAGGAACGAGGCTGGAGAGGAATTTAAGAGGAATACTGCGTTCGTAAAGAAGTACAATGAGCAAGATAATGTGTCCAGACCAAACGGGAAAGAAAGCTGTTCGCCAGAGGTAGTTGGACAGGGGGAAAGAGTTGTCGCGTCACCGATGACAGGAGTGTCCGGAACCAGCCCAGTGCCTCTTCAGAGTTCGCCAGAAAAAGGAGGAGAAACTGAAATCCAAATGCGGACAGCAAGTCCATTGATAAGTCAACAAACTGTGCGTAGGTCAACGCGAATTGTCAAGAAGCCTGTGCGCTTCGGAGACTTTGTGTTATCGCTAAGGAGTTAAGAGAGTCTTAAAAGATTCAGATACTTTGTTTTTGACACTTAAGGCGTTGAGAGTTTTGTTTTGTCGCAGGAACATTTGAAGCGTGACTGCCATACTGTGTTAATTAATTAGTTTTTCCTTAATTTTTGTCTGTTAAAAAGGAGGGAATGTAGTGTCGTGAGTAATTCTGCACGTGTGGAATGTATCGGAACCAATCGTGTTACATCTATTGTTTGCGCTATTTATATAAAGCAGCGGTAATGTATGCACGGGGTGTGTGAAAACCAAGGGTCGATCTGTGTGTATTAAAGCGAGTGTTTTTGATGAACTGAGTCTCTACACCAATTTTATAGCATGATGGAGTAAAACTAAAGAAATTAGTTAAGAGACCAGTGTAAGTTTTTTTTATGAAAAACTGAAAAGGCGAACGTTCCTTTTGAGAGACATCTGTTTCGACAAATTGTGCAGGAAAGTGAAGAAACCGTTGATCAGTTCGTTTGTAGGCTTCGTCAACGAGCAATCAACTGTGAGTTTGGTGTAAGCGAGAACGACTACATCCGTGATCAGGTTATTGACAAGTATTATTCCAGCAAGCTGCGTCGGAAGTTCCTGGAAAAGGAGGGAGCTCTAACGTTGGATGATTTGTTGAGGGTTGCGAGGTCGCAGGAAGCTGTTGATCGCCAGTTGAAACAGTATGGTACTGACCAAGTGAGTAATCAATTGACTGGCCAAGTGAATGCAGTTGGTGACAAGTCTGATGGAAAATCAAAAATTTCTGATACAAATTGGCTGAGATATCTCTTTTCATCATATTTGAACAAACTTGTGTTGAGTATATGACGTCATCACTTGGCTAATTTGCATAATGTAAAAACTCGAATATCTCTGGAACGAAAAGAGATATTTGAAAAAAGTAAACAGCATTTTTCTTCTCATGCAGACTACTTGTTTATGTTTCAAAATGGCTTAGATAGGAAAGATGCGATTTTCGTCAGAGTACCCCTTTAAGTAGACTAATGAAACGTTTAAGTCTGCCTTCTCATAATAAAGTGGGATCTTTGTCTAATACTTGAATTTAGATTTGTCATTGAGTATTTCAAAACAGGAATCTAAATAAATGTTGCGATCTAAAGTAACAACCCCATTGCCTTTATCAGGCTTGAGAATTATAATATTGGAATTGTTCCTAAGAGTTCGTAGGATACGGTGTTTCTTTAGATCGTTGCTTGAAGGATGGTAGGAGGAGATATAGTTTTGAGCCAGGTGAGTGATTTCAGTTTTTTGGTGCGTAGCGGAGTTTTCGTCCATTAGTTTCTTCTTCATGGTGTAGTGGATCTTTTCGAAGGAAGCCAGAATGTCTGTCTTGTTGAGATGAGATGATGAGGTTTGATAGAGAATCCCAGCCCATTCTTTAGAAGTTCAAGTTCATCATCAGTTAGATTAAACATACTTGTTGACAACTCTTCGCGTGATTGTGCTTTTTCAGTTTTTCATAAAAAAACTTACACTAGTCTCTTAACTAATTTCTTCAGTTTTACTCCATCATGCTATAAATAGGATATAACACAAAATTTAATGCCGCATTGCAAAGTATTGGAAGATACATGTTGAAAAAGCCCAGATGCGAAATCAGCGAGGCCGCCTGATTAAACGTATATTCTTCAAAATACGGTAGTTCTTAAAAATCACAAAAATCCCAGATTATCTAAAGAGATTTCAGTGCGGCGGGCGTGCAGAGATCTCGAGATTTTGGTATACCTTGCCGCTGTTTGACGCTCGTGTTGGCATAACAGAAGATTCGGGCATGTCCAGAGGATAAAACAATCTCTCGCCTTCGATAAAGTAGGCAGGGAAAGCCCAAATAACAAATCTCAGACAAGAAAGATTTGAGGTTAAGGATTACAGTATTTAGTTTGTTTTAAAAGCTTACGGGAATTTTACAAAAAACATTCAACATGCATAGCAGATACAGCTAGGTCATGCATGGTCACGTGTGACTTGGTTGAGTCGTGCCGACAGTGTTGGAACCGAATACTGTCAACTTTCCACCATGTTTGGGAAAGTTCTTGTGTTAAACTGGAGTCTCTTTTAAAAAGTATATAGATCATCGAAAATGTTATGACAGCAAAAGCAGAAAGAATGTGAAAAAAACCCGTGTTAGCCCTGTTGCATTTTCTGAAGTTTTGAAATTTCACTGGCTCCAAAAAGGTTGAGTTATTCGATCGGCTGAAAATTATCATCCGTTCTACTTCCGATTTTCTGCATGGATATTCTAAAGCTCCAGTTATTCAAGCGGTTCAAAATTATCGTTTGTACTTCTGTTGATTTTTTGTATGGATATAATAAAGCTTGAATTATTCGAACGGCTCAAAGCTATCGTTCGCACTGCTGGCGATTTTTTTACACGGATACACGAGCCGTACTCACAGGTTGCGAGTTTTTTTTACACGGATAGTCGTAATAATTGTTTTAATTCATCAAAGCACTTGTAAGTCAAGTTGCCAAACTGAAATAGGCATTAGCTTTATTGATACCAAGCGTGTTCAACTGCACGCTAAGCGTGTCGTCGTTGGCACACTAAGCGTGACATCGTGCATGATAAGAAAGACAATGGAATTTGCCGATTGAACTCTTTGAAAACAAGGCAAGTGTGTCTTCTTTTGTTTTGGCTGTTTAATATGCGCATATCTGTGTCTTCAGGACACACAAGTTGTGTTGTGTAAGCGTGATGTGATCGTGCTATCACCTTTAGCATCAAGTCATATGGAGGGTCACATTTAGTTATTAAGCTTAATATATTGTATGTATTGTATGTTGTTAGCTTAATATATTGTATTTTTAGATAAACATTGTAAAGCGCCTTGAGCACAGGATATGTGTGCTATATAAATAAAAATTATTATTATTATTATTATGGCAGTATATACACGTCTGGATGCCGATCCTACTCACTCAGGCTAGGCGTTGACCATGGCTAGCCTAAGTCTTATTTACATACTAAAAATACGTGAAATTGCTAATGTGATATAAAAGGGAGAAAAAAGTCACAAAATCAATAATCTAAATAAATAATACATTATAAAAAACTATATGAGTTCTATAAGTAGGTCGCTGGTGGCTTGTGCGGGAGTTCTAAGCTAACTAAGAACCTGTAATCATACAATATACACACACATTATCTAAACTCGGCAAGAAATCATTCCGCCCTATTCCGGCAGCGCTGATTTAAAATCATCACAACATTTAACATCAGATGGCAGAGAATTGAAGAGGGCTGCAGTGCTATGCTGAAAAGTGTCCGAGGCGTGGGGAATAACCAGATTTATGGTACGTGATGGCCGTAAATTTCTAGCATGTCTTACTTTCTCAAGCTGAAGGTTTCTGGGCCAATCGTGAGAATATGTAGCTTTGTGCGCGGCCTTTAGAACGTGCCATTCTCTACGTTCTTTCATAGGCAACCAGCCTAACTTAAGAATAGAGTCAATATTGTTCACATTGCGTCCAAGAACAAAACTGGCTGCCGCAAACTGGATGCGCTGTAGCCTTTTTAATAGGCAATCATTAATTGGATAGAAAATTATATCATTAAAGTCTAAGTGAGATAAAACCAGACATTCAACTAAATGTTTTCTAAGATGGTAGTTTGTAAAGTTCTTGATTTTCCTCAGTGCAACTAGGACACCATAACAAGATGAGGCGAGATGCTTGACATGATCATCCCACTTCAAGGTGTCAGTAATATGAACCTCAAGTAATTTAATAGAGTGAACACGCTTAAGGGGTTTATCTCCTACAGATAAATGTATAGGACGTTCAGCCAGAGAATGGTCAGACGACATCTGAGGAGTTGAGAACAACATGCACATAGTCTTTGCAGGGTTCAGCGCCAAGTTGGAGTCCTGGGACAAGTTTATAATACTTGCAAGAGTCTCATTCATGTCCGCAGCTCTTGAGTCCAACTCCTTGACATTAGAATGGCTGTGCAGTGGGGTGTCGTCCGCATACTGGACGCTTTCCATTGACGGCGGAGTGACCTCGTGTAGATCTGATACATATAAGTTAAAAATCATCGGTCCCAGGATGGACCCCTGTGGGACGCCATACTGAGACAACTGGTACGAGGACTTCCTATCGTCGATCTGCACGAATTGAGAGCGGCCAGATAAATAGCTCAAGAGCCACTTGAGAAAGGGTTTTGAGAAACCGAGCTTGTAGAACTTCACGATGGTCCAAGGGCAGCTCATCTCAAGTAAAGTGACGATCTTGCTTCCTTTGTCTACAAACCTTGCATCTACTCTGTTAGCTCTTACTTCTGTATTGCACGTGTATACAGGGACATCCCAGTAAGCTGTAACTTGGTTATTCTCGTACACTAGTTTTGGCTGTATTGGGGAGTACCAAGGAGGGGTTGTAACTCTAATTTCATGCCCAGCTCCTCTGCATACGTTTGTGCATCTCTGACCAAGGAACGCCTACCCTTCTTCTCCGCCTTCTCCTCAAACTGCCTTACGAGACCAATGGTTTGGTCTTTGTTTTGGTGAAGCCTCACCGCTGTCTTAATTTTCGAAGCCTTATACTCTGCCTCGACCGACTTCAATCCTCGCCCACCGGCTCGTCTTGAGAGGTATATCAGATCAGTTGATGCTAGGGGTGCTTTCCTCCGTTCTCTGTGATAACCTTCTGCATATCTCTATCGATTCTCTGTAGCTCTGCAATAGGCCATACCTGAGTCCACATAAAGTATGTGAGTATTGGTACAGCGAATTGATTGGTCGCAACTACCTTAAAATAATCTGAAAGAGGGCTAGACCATATTACAGAGAGTCTCTGGAGATATGTTCTTGCTGCATTTTCAAGGACTAGAGTATCTTCTTGCTTAGTGTTTTCCTGTACACCAAGGAATTTGTACTGGAAATCCTCCTCTAAGCTCTTCACCAGCTCGTGTTCTCGTACCAACATTCCAGTCGTCTCTTGGAGTACTCCACGTTTCACATGTGCAACAGCACATTTCTTCTCATTCCAATGTAGCCCGATATCTTCCATGGCCCCTTTAACATCTCTCAACACTCTTTCCAACTTTCCTTCTGATGCAGCGTAAACCTTCAGGTCGTCAACATACAACAGTAAGAGTAAGAGGGGGAAGCCACAATTTTCATGCAGAGAATAAATAGTTAAGTTAGCATGTTACATGTTGTCCAGCTTACTTGCATTTATTTCCCAAACAGAGATCAGACAAGTTCAAGGCAGGAACCACATTCAGGCATCACTAAATACAACCATGACACAATTGGTAAGATCTCTCATCTTATTGTTGCTAGCCTGAGCCAGAATCATGAATGTGGTTAACTCTTTACTTTTCAGCTGGATGCTTCCAGTAGACAGAGCTTTTTTTGCCTACTTATGTCCACTTATGAGCCTTACCCTGGCTCCAATGTCAGAGAAATTTAACAAGCAAAAAGTGACAACCATAACATCTGCAATGGAAGACATGAATGTAGCGTTTTGAGGTTCTGTCCTAATGCCCGGTTCTTAAAAAGTACAAATTGCATTTCATGAACTTATGAATTATGTTGCACTTTTCAATGTTACACCAATAATGATCATCTCTCTTTCTGCAAAATACCGCTACCAAAATTAAACTAGAAGGCTTCAAAGAGTAGTTCATAATAGTTGCACAATGTAACATCTCTCAAAAGGAACATTAAAACAAAGACTAAGCATTACACTTCATTTCAACTAAAATATAAAGATTTAGCCAAGCCTAAAAGCGGAGCTCCCTAATTATTTATTCTTACTGCCTGTAGGGTTAGTGAAAATAAAAGGTTTTCGAATTGTCCACGTTTTGGTGTTTTCGGTTACTGCTTCATTAATTAAATCATTTCTTTGCTTTCTTCAATAGAAAAATTCATTGCCTAACTAGTGAATTCCACGGTAAATTTCACGCAAAAAACTGACAATGCATGAATCACAAAGCAATATCGTTTTTTCAAGTGAAATTTACTTTGGAATTCACCAGTTTGGCAATGAATATTTCTTGAATCGCATGATTTTTAAAAGAAAACAAGCACACCCACAGCGAGCGAATGGAAAAGGACAAAAGCCATTTCAAAGCGGTCAGTGTAAAACGCAGACTGCAGAACTGAGGTTATAATGAAACTGTTGAAAAAGCCCAAACCCGTTAGAAATGCTAACCTTAGGCCTAATTAGGCATAAAACAATATTTAGGCCTAACTGTTAGCATTTCTTAAGGGTTTGGACTTTTTCAACAGTTACATTATAACCTCAGTCTGCATTTTACCCCTAGTCTGCAGTCTGCATTTTACACTGACCGATTTCAAAGTCAACTGTCAATAGCCAGCGAATAGGAATCATGCTAAAATTAGAAACTGTCACAAAACTTTGTCAGTTCAAGGTCAAAAAAGAGCTTTACTGATTTACTTTATTCCACTTTATCTCTGAGAACGATATCATCCACATTTTGATGTATTTCATTGAAACTCGCCAGCTTGGCTTGGAACAAGAATCAGCAAAATACGGCAATGCAACCAAGAAAGGACAATGAAATTTCAAACAAGATCCACTCCAACAAATTACCTTTAGGTGCTTTAAACAAACTTCTGAAAACACAAGCTTGTAATGTTTCTTCCTAATTTTACGAGAACTCATTGCGATTACATGTTTACAACATAACAGCACAACTTTCTTGTCACTGTCGAGGCAGATCGAAAAAAAGTTGGGAAAACGGATTTAAAAAGCACATGTTCGCTTGCATTTTAGAGCAAAACAAACAAACAAACAAACAAATCAACCATTTCTTTTAGTCCAAAAGAGTACAGACAATTATTTAATTCCAGTTGAGAATAAAATTCGAGTTTCATTCCTGAACAAAGGAAAAACTGTGAGGAGAGGGTGAGGAACGAAGGAGTTGTGGTGAGACAAACTACAAAGGGAAGGCATGTAACTCCTCCGTTCCTGACTGGCGACGATATTCCAATCAAACATCGACTTAAGGTAAGTCTCGTTTAATTTAAGAATTCTACCTTGTCACCAGTCCTAGTCACTGCAGAGCTACATGAGACTTAAAAAAGCTGATCACACGAGGTAGCTGCAGGCAATTAAAAAGTACAGAGGGAGATAAACCCGAAATATATAGTAGTTTAATATCACAGTAAGTACAACCTAACAATTAAATGATCTACCAACGAAAACTGCAACCCAATGTTGCATGACAGCGTGATGATAGCGATCAACAATACACTGAATTAAATATAAGAGAAAATTTTCACTATTCGGAAATGTTTTGGAAATGGCTTAGAATACTGGCTCCAAAGTTTTTTCAATTGGTTTGTGGTAATGCTTGGCAAAGGTTGGGGCATTGCTCCAACCTCCTACTTTGAGGATTTCTGTGAGAGTGAAGCCAGTCTGGGCACAGTACGAAGAAGAGGCTGGTCCTAGCGCTGCACTTTTGGCCCATTTCCCTACAGTCGAGTTGGTGACTGGCTTGTGCAGCTTGGCATAGCTGATAAGCACCTGGTATTGTATGTTGCTCGGATTGGTTTTGTATGCGCTATGTACTGCTTTGTGTGGGACACTATGCAAATTGACTCCAATCAGCCACAAAATTAGTTGGGACAGTTGCCAACAGAGCACACTGGCAACGACACATTCATTGTTTGCAAAGAAAACTTGTCCAAAAAGTACTTTTCCGGGATACCCCTCCCTTCCCCACCAAAAACACAACGTTGCCCGGGGGGGTGTAGGGGAGGGGGCCATTTTCACACCGAGCTTGAAATCGACCCTAAAGGATAAGTGTCTCAACAATTTTGAAGCCGATTGTCTGTATGAAAAATGCTTATTATTGAGAGAAAGGACATCGTACTAAATAATTTCAAGACGATTTGTGCAGTGTTTTGGATTTGACATACCTTGAAATAAAATGAGACTTTCGGAACATTGCATGACGTTTAGCATTCCCTTTTGACATTCACCATGCATCATTTCATTTCAACTTGTTACAAGGGGTATGACCCATGAAGGAAATATAAATAGGAAAGACAGTTTATAACTCCTGAGGCAAAAAAGGAACAGCGAACAGTTCGACAAAATTAGTTGAAACAGTTGCCAACAGAGCACTCTGGCAACGACACATTCATTATTTGCAAGAAAACTTGTCCAAAAAGTACTTTTCTGGGATACTCCTCCCATTTTCCCTGGAAGTTCTTGCATAAGGGTGGTATCCAGCTTCGTGAGGGTCTGACATCGCTGGACAATTAATAAACAGAGGGGCATAGTTGTCTTCTTAGTGAGGGATTTGAGGTCTAACTGTGTTGGAGGTCCCAAGGGTCTGAGGTGTTGAAGGACTACACCGATCTCCCAGATGGAGCTATATCTTGGCAAGTTCAAAATCCAAGCCACTAGTGGGTGTGTTCCAAAGGTTGTTAGGGAGAATTAGGACAGAAGACAGTGCTGATCGGGTAGTGTTTATTGCACTGTAGCCTAAACCAGAGGTGAACAAAGTCGCCAGGAAGTCAATGGCATTCTCCACACTCGCATCCATTTGATTGATTCCCTTTGACTGGCAGAACTGTTCCTACCGTTTTAGGTAGACATCATACTGTTTAGTAGTTCTGGTATGCCAGGAAGCCAATATGATGTCCTTGGCCTTTGTAGAGTTGCCTTGACCAATTAGGGTTTGCCTGATAAGAGACAAATCAAGAGGGAGACTTGCTTGTGTAGTGGGTGAGTCACATCGGGTCGGCTTGGGAGGTGGAGGAGAAATTTGTTTGCCCAAAGGTGTACAGTCTGGCAAATTGCCATTTTCATCGACAGAGGGAACCATGTTTGCGTTGGCCAAATGGGCAGCATGCATGCCCCCGTCGCTTTGTTGTCCCTTATTTTCTTTTAAACAGCTGGAATCAGGCTGAAAGGAGGAAAAGGCACAGTTGTTTAGATCGCATGTTTAAAACATCTGAATGACATGTTCCCATATGGTTTACAACAGCTACAGCAGTAGTATTGTTTATTATCAATCAGATGTGTGTATTGCTAAGGGAGTGACACAAAAAACTGTAACCCAAGAAAAACCGCTAAAAATTCAAGATAACTGATGTGATTCCAGCCTCGTGTGCGGCCCATAGTTCCCTAGCTGTTCATAGAGGTGTCTGTAGTGAGCGTGTGATAAGACATTATGGGAATCGATCACGTTATTCGCCCACCATTCAAGTTCCTCGACAGCCTGGGTCAAGAGCATGAGTTTCTTATCAAAATTCCACTGATTCACGCATAAGGCAGTTAATTTGGTGCTTTCAAGGGATCGATAGTACAAGGATCCATAGCAAACCGCAGGAAAGGACGACAGTATCTTCCCAATTATGCGTGCTAAGTCCCTGATAGTGTGGGAGGGGTCAGTAAGCAAGATGTTACAGGCTGTTTGCAGCCCGGTAGCTTTTTCTGGGGTCAACCTCGTTGTCATCTCAACATAGTTCAGTATGAAATCTAAAAATTCGAGCCATTGCGAAGGGATGAAGGTAGATTTGTCACAGTGCACGACAAACCCCAAGGAATCAACCACTTGGACCGAATCAATAACATTGTCCACACACTCTTGGTATGTTTTCCCCTGTAAGTACACGTCATCAAAATATGCACTTCACACATGGCTTCTTAAGTGAAGGGTAGAAAGGGCAGGTTTCAGAAGTGTAGCAAATTTTCTAGGAGAACAGGAAAGGCCATTAGGCAAGCAAGTGAACTGGCTATGCCCAGTGGGCTCGATGACACGTTTGGACAATAGTTTTTCTATTTCCAAATCTATTACCTGTCCATCAAAATCTGATCTGACCGATTGGGGGAGGTAGTGTTGACAAGGGGGGCTATCAAATTCTATAGGCCACTTCGGAAGATACCATAATACTCTTTGTTTGTCCCCCGAAATTTTGCATAAGCATTGTTTTTGTTTTCTCTTGGGACCATTGTAAGTCCCAAGAGAAACTGAAAACAATGCTTATGCAAAATTTGGGGGGACAAACAAAGAGTATTCTGGTATTTTCTGAAGTGCCCTATTGCCATGCTAGAAACAGTAGATAGAATCCCTTGATCAGATGTCAGCCGATTCCAGGCTTCTGAGGAATGCGAAACACATCTGGCCTGAAAATTGTCACAATGAGCCAGGAGATAACCACGAAGGGAAAAAGCAATGAAGCTGGTAAAATTACTCACCGACAAGTTGATTCTCTCAAGGGAGCGCATTATTTCTTCCCTATGGGCCTGTCGTTCTTCTGATAGGGTAATTTCTTCCGACTATTTGGTTGCGTACCCTTCCCCAAGAAAGGTCGTCTTGCATTGGAACCACCTTTATTGTGTCTTTCCCTTTTTGTGGCGGATATCCACGCCTGTGGCCCTTAGAGAATCCGACCATGTTTCCAGAGCGATGGGTTTCTTTCACATTGTGCACTTGTTTGGCGAGATCCTCCCCGAAGACAAACTTTGCAGAGGACTTTGTCTCCGAGTAGGAGAGGGCATGGTACTCAGGCTTTAGGGCGGGTTTCATATTTGTTCTGGCCGCAAAATAGATAACTCACTTGCAGCATGCCCTAACAAGGCGACGGTATCGATGCTGCTCGTATGCAGTACTTTTTTGGTAGGGCCGCTTAAACCCGTAGTTCGGAGCAAGTTATCCGCATTCGTTAAGGTTGCATACATTGCCTTCTGGAAGGCCTGCTGCAAATTGGTGAGCCGAAGGTCAGCTTTCTTTCTTAAGGAGTTTAATGATTGTCAAATTTATGAGTTGACATGAGTCACTGTTATATTGACGCAGTTTTTTGGGTGGTCGTATTTGGTGAAAAGGTGTGACATTTTCAAGCTTCTTGCCCCAACGTTTGTGGGCCATTTCAGCCATCTGTTTGTTGATAGTGGAACCTTTTTTGTCCTCTTCCCGGAAGGTGGCCGTTCACTCCTTTTAAGATTTCATTGTGGTCTTTGGCCCCTTTATGGTTGTGGCTTTTGTGTGTGCTCCCCCCCATATACGCCATGGAGCGAATTCTGGACTTCTTCCTCTGAGGTGGTAACACTTATCATGTCAGAGTCCTTGCGGGATTTCATGCAAGGGCCGTCAACATCTTCATCTGAAGAGAAGCTTTTGCTGCATTGTCGCTTGCGTCCAGACATGTGAGACAGTTCCCCGAGCTTTGCAAGAACCTTCCCCAGTAGGGATACATTGGCATAATTGCCCCAAAAAGGTTGACATCCTGTTCATGTTGGCGTGAGCTGGTCCACTGCCTTCTCAAGGTTGTTTGTGGTGCCTGTCGGGTCGGTTGTTGCACCCGGTCGGCTCTCAATAGAAGGTGCACTCGTTGACTATTCCATTGTGCTTGTCATCATAGAGTAATCTGAATGTGAAGAATGGTTAGCAAATATATAAT
This sequence comes from Montipora foliosa, assembly GCF_036669935.1. Classification (NCBI taxonomy): domain Eukaryota; kingdom Metazoa; phylum Cnidaria; class Anthozoa; order Scleractinia; family Acroporidae; genus Montipora; species Montipora foliosa. The sequence continues at coordinate 40,902,097 of NC_090872.1, forward strand.
AACGCAAAAAGGAGGGTTCCGCAAAGCTTACCTCTTGTTATCTGCAGTATAGAAGATAAACATTGGAAAAGCCAGTGGCTAAAAAACCATCTGGATCGACTACAAAGCACTCATGCAAATGAGTAGCTAGCATGTGCATGCTTCTCGTGCAGCTCCACAGTGACTAGGACTGGTGACGAGGTAGAATTGAGCATTTCTGGAATATGGAAGAGCAAACATCCACATACAAGTATACTTTAAGATATATTTTTTGCTTGCTGACATGAAAACCAAGACTTCCTGCTGGTCTTGTATTTTAGGGATGGTAGTAGTTGATGGTGCTGGGAACCTTGCTGGAGGAACATCTACTAATGGTCGAAACCACAAGATTCCAGGGTAAAGTGCTGTATTAAAGTAATGAGAAAATCAATTTTACGCATTTTCCAATTTAGGGGAAATCAAAAAAATAATAAACAAGTCCTTTTGTCACCCACAAATGGCCTTTAGCTCTGAACAAGTCTGTAGGCTTGACTCCTGCAAAGGAAATCTCAGATTTTTAAAAAATATCCCTATTAACCATCCTAAAAAATCATTTTTTCAGTGCTACCTTAGTTTTTCATTTTCTTTTTTTTGTGGCCCATGATAGGAGACTTACACAGTTTGTGCTTGTAAAATATCAAAACATTCCTCCAAGATAACGTGATCAAAAGATGTAAAAAGTTTCAAATTTCATTGTGCGTGCCACAGTGGCTTGTTGCCTTATTGGTTACTTGATGGAACTAACTACAAACGATTTAACAATGCCGGGAGTTCTTTTCAATGTCGCCTGTTTTAACAGATCAAGAAATGGAACTTTCTTGTAGTAAGAGGCAATTGTGTTGTCGTCCTCTAAACAAAACAAGACCACAGGCTCTGAGGAATCTTATCCAGCTTTTCTGTCACAAGATCATTATTATATTACACTTTTTTTCGTGAGTAAAACAGAGTTTTCTCTAAAACGAAGGCACATTTGTACTTTCTCGAATAAAGGTAGACTTTTATCTCAAGCAAAGTGGCACTGTCCTTACTCATGGATATGAAAGTTATCGTGATTGTTTGAAATTGGCGGGCTGCATTTGCCTTTATTCACTAGTCAGTGTGATATAACAGAAACAGGGGGCTCTCATGTGCGACTAGATACCCAAAATAATGCATGAATGTGCAGGTGATCCTTTTTGCTGGAATTCAATCCTGTAAAAGAAGTCAGTACTATTTCTACATTAGGCATAAGATTACTCTTCACCACATCCTTTATAAAGAGATTTACCATGTGTTCAAAGTGCCAAGCACAAGTGAATGGTCTTTTTGAATAAAGTCTGATTTTTGTTGCCCGGTCATATTTTTAATCTCATCATCAGTTAGCTCTTTTTTCTCTACAAGTCTACCAAGGATTTTCAAAAGATGTGACCACATTGTTTTTGATGCAGAAAACGAAGAGAACCATGAGGGATTACCTAATTGCCTAATGATAGCAAATAAGTCCGTTTTGCACTTTTCAAAACATGGCGGTGATCCTCTCAAGTTTCTCGATACTGTAAACCCTTCTTCATGAAGAGGTGTTAATTTACTTACACAATCATCTGATTTTAGGTCTCACTTTGTTGGTTTTTTTTTTTTTTTTTGTATTTTATTGATTTTTTCTATAAAATATAATACTTTACACACACAAAGAACAGCAAACAGAACAAAAACAACCACAAAATACATACATATATAACTAACTGCAGACAGTACTGTTTCGGCCTTCTGGGCCTCATCAGTGAGGTGCTGATGTCTAGGATGGTGGTTAAGCTTATAAAATCACCCCAAATGTCCCACACATGTGGTACATCTAAGCCATGCCAGAGTGCTTAAACTAGCGAGCTAGTGAGCATGTGCAATTGCTAGCGGCAATGACTCATCCTTGTAGAGTGCTCAATTTGGACATGAAAGCAAAAGCTTTGTAATGCCAAAGAGCTATATCTAACTGCAGACAGTACTGTTTCGGCCTTCTGGGCTTTATCAGTGCAGTGCTGATGTCTAGGATGGGTGTTAAAAGGTCTGGATAGTAGCAGGCATATCAATATCTTTAGAAACAACACAACACTTTTGAAATTTAAAAACATGTTTCAGTTTAAATTACAAAGTACAGAGTTGAATATTTAGTGTGAACCAAAATGCTAATTAACTATAAGAACAAAAGGAAACATAACAATGTAAAAGCAGCCAAGATTGCTGCCTAATTTTGTGCTCTACAAATTTATTGCAATTAAGGTTATATTCTCTCGTATTTTTTCTATTATTGGACCAAAAAGGAGACCTCCTATGGCTAATGATGCTATCGATCCAACTGATTCGACTTTTGAAGATCACTGGGATAAATTAGAAATCAAACTTAACAACTGGGTTACATCATCACTCCCCGGCCTCGTTACGAGCATTATGCAATCTCATGTCGTTAAAATCATCAACGACTATATCTCATCGACTGAGTTTCAAAGATCCC
>NC_090872.1:40914599-40922099 GCF_036669935.1 Montipora foliosa
AAAGTACGAACCCACTGAATAAAGGAAGGACCAAAGCCAAAGGTGGAAATTGTCTCATACAAAGAATTCCTATTCACCGAGTCAAAGGCTTTCTGGAAATCAATGGTGACCATACGACTGTCAATTTTATATCTTTCAGTGTACTCCAATACGTCATCAATTGTGCGTATTGCATCAAATACAGGTCTTCCTTTGACGTAGGCACTCTGATTGTAATGAATAATACTGGGCAAGTCTAACTTGTAATCTTCAAGCAATCGCCATAGATCCTATTTTGGCATCAACATTGACCTCCAATTGCTAATTTTTCTCTTGTCCTTGTCTTTATTTTCCAAAAGAGTTATGATGGCTTGTTTTTGCAAATTCGACAATTCACCATAATCATATGAACAGTTAAGGCTATCCACAAGGAGGTCACCTACTACATCTCAAAAAGCAATATAAAATTCACATAGCCTTGTCTCTTCATCTGACAGCTTTAGTATTCCCGGATTGCCTGGAAAGGAATGCAGCAAAGTCGCTGATGGGTTAAGAGGTTCTGATTTGTACAAATGAGTATAGTAATTTTCCACCTCAGCTATAATTTTTTGGGGGTCCATGGTCAGAAAACCATCTTTACTGAAAACTTTCCAGAGCGAGGTCTCTGATTTCCTACTGGTTTCAAGACTTGACTTTTTTTTCACCAAATTCATAACACCTAGCAGTTGAGCGAATAATCGCACCCATTGATAAATGCTCATTAAAGTGAATTATATTCATTTTTGCAATTTCCAATTTTTCCTTATTTTCACAAGATGGGTCAGTACCGCAAATTTCTTTTTACCTCTTTAGTAAACTTTCATCATTTGCAAGCTTATCACGTCTCACACGCACTTATTTAATTTTGACTTGCCTTATTCTATATTTGATCAAGTCCCAAAGCACTCTTTTATCACTAACGTCTGAGAACTCCTCGTGCCAGTCTGGTACCTTCTGGTTAATCATCAATATAAATGCCAAGTCTTCCAGTAAACTGGCATTGAATTTCCATTAAGACGGACCAAATTTTTGCTTCTCGATACTATGGAAATGGAGAATTAGTCGGTGGAATGATATCCACTCTTTTGACCTCTTGGTGATATGAGTCGCTAATCAGCCAGTAAAGTGTTTACAATCAGGATTTTGTGCCCGCCAGATATCTACCAAATCAAAATTACAACAAATATTTTGAATGCACCTTCGAGAATCTTTCTTGATTGGATTGCCCCCAGAGCAGTCAAGGTCTATGCTGAGAGCAACGTTAAAATCACCTCCCAAAACAATTTTTTGTTCCACATTGTTGTGATAATTTTCTAGGAGGCTATTCAAATTATTGAAAAAAGGACATTGATGGTGAACCTTGTTTGGAGAATAAACATTGAGGAGCAAAAATTCTGAACCCTGCACCGTTGTATTGATCAAAATAAAATGGCCCTTGTCGTCAGTTCTCGAAGAATTGAGTTTGAATTCTAGATCATCTCTTACCAACACCAACACCCCGTAACTATGATTGGTCCCATGTGAATAAAACATCTTACCTTTCCACTGCATACAATGTATTCCATACTGGCTCCACTTCCTTTGACCAATGCCATGTCCATTCTTCTTCAGTCTCTTGCCTCTAAATGCAGCGGAAGGTGCTCGAACACTTAAGTTTTAATAAAAGACACAAACAGCAATGGTGACGCACAACCTGGCGAAAAGGAAATCAAACCATGTCTGTCACAGCTTTCTAAGCTGTGTTGTGATTTGCGTGAAAAACTATCCATCCTGATTGCCTAATTAGATGGAACTTTCGGGTACAAGTGAGTGACAATTTGCATACAGATTCTCACCAAAACTCGTGGATATCCACAAGTAAAAAGAAGGGACCTTGCATACTCAGTGAAATGAAGGTTAGCAGTAAATTGTGTCACCAGAAATGTGCAAACCATGACTTGCATCGCCCTTAATTTCGCTGATGACTTCATCAACTGCCTTGGTGGGAACTCGTTGGAAAAACTTACCATAAGGTTACTGTTAACTACATGATGTATGATTCAGCTAGTTATAAACATTGAGTTTCCCCTCCTTTTTGGGCGGTGATGCCAAAATGTGACATTGTAAAATGTCACTACTTAAACTAACATCAAATCCTTCCTTTCCCAATGACAGTCGTGTTGGAGACTCGCCTATTGCTGGAGCAGGGGCCTATGTTGACAATGATGTTGGTGGTGCAGCTGCCACAGGAGATGGTGACACAATGATGCGCTTTCTTCCTAGGTAATACAATACATCACATGACAATAATAATAATAACTAAAATGCTCAATAAACATGACCATTGTTGGTCTTAGTTAATTTGGCAATCTCATTTAACTGTAAACTGCATGTTGGCTTTAGGAAGACTAGGCTCAAACAATTGACAAAAACGTTGAATTGGGGAGAGAAAGTGGATGGCCATCAGTGTTTAATCTCTTACCTTTGCTGGTGGCTTGTTTTATTAAAAAAGGCTGAGTTTATTATTTGGAATGTTTGCAAAATATGTAATAGATTTTCCTTTTATGAAAGCTGGGATGGTCATGCAAAGCATCGCGGAACAGGCCCTAGCAACACACAAGCACAGACTACCCTTCTGGCTATGTTACAGGGATGAACACCTCAACAAACAGAACGCTGGCATCCGGTTCGCCAAACAGATGTAAAATACCTTTTATAGACTGCTTGGTAATGCATTGGACCACTTATGATGACTTTACGACGCTTTGTATCTAATGTCAAAGACAAATATTACCCTAATAACAGAGCAGGAGCAGTATACAAAATCACATGCTGCAATTACCGGGCCACTTATATTGGTGATCTTAATAACAATGTTGCTGAACACCATTTAAGAACAAAACACACCATCGACTGGGACTTCTGGTGAGTGCTTAACCTACGGAACGGCCTATTAGCAGGGCCTACACTTCAAAGGTGGGAGACAAACTACATTAAACCGTTAACACAAAACCATAACTACACGCAACTTTCCCACTCATAATTCAAACTGCATCATAATTGACCAATCACCACTCACCATCCTTACAATGAATCATTACTTTTCCCACCACCATGCACAACAAAGATCAAGGCATCACTACACACTCTGCTACACTAGCAGGCAATTGCCCCATGGTATTCACTGGCACCGTTTTTCAGAAATTGACAAGCACTTAAAAAAGGACCACAGAAACAGAACTGTTTGCATCTTACAAGTAACTTTTCCATCCTAAAGAAATGCAACGGAAAACTAGAATGTCTAATTTAAGAGATGTTGTTCATAAAAAGGAGAAACCCAGTCTCAACATGCAATCAGATTCTATCCATGCAAAACTGTGCTTAATTTGAGCATACTTAACATGTATACGTTATCTTTTAACAAGGTTTTCCTTTCTTGGGGTGTAGTTAAAAAAACAGGGGCTTGGTTTTTTTAGGGGGTCTAAAAAAGAACAAGACATTTCTTTTCTCTGTTCCACTTGTCCTACTTCTCCTACTTCTCCTACCCCTCCCTGATCGTCCCCTTTGCCTCTATCCTACCCCAACTTCCTTCACAGATTTATCACACCACACCCTTCCTGTTTCTGTTCCTGGGAACTGTTTCAAATCTTGTCCCTAGTACACAGTCGAATTTGTCACCTTGCTCCAAGGAGCAAGGATGGCACAGTCGGTTAGTGCGCGGCCTTGGTGCAAGAGGTCCTGAGTTCGATTCCTGGATCTCGCATCCTTGTTTCGACTCCTTTCCTTTCCGTGTAGCTAGTAGCTTTAAATACCCGTAAAACGGAGCACTGATGGAGAGGGGGGAGTAAAATGAGCGCACCGTCGACCTCAGGTTTGTCAGTGATTAAAAGTTACTGTTACGAGTTATCGACGTTAAATAAGGTCTACTCACTTACTCACTTACTCAGGACTCAAGTATGAAAAAGTGGCTTCAAGAAATTATGCAGAAATCAACCAGAAAGTTGTTAACACACTCGTCAAAATGTGCTTATTCCATGCTTCGAAAATGCCCACCAACCAATGGCAGCTCCAACATTCCTCTCTTAGATAGAGATCGACTGAATGGTAAAAGGTCACCATTTACCCCAACAGTACTTGCTTTTATAAAAAAACATTCTGCTAGAGTAGTGACCAAGTTTAGAAAAAATTCAATTATTTTACCATATGAACTCACTTGGTAAACCCTTTTCTTTATTTCATTTTTCCACCGACACATCATCACAGCTTCTTTACAATGTAACCCCTATATCCAACAAGTGAAAGAATGCTTTACTTCCAATAACCATCAACCAATAGTCTTAACCCAGTGATCAAGAGAACGGTAGTTTTAGACTAAACACTTCAAATAAGTGATCACCCCAATCACTGCAATGTGTGCCAATCCCTTACCTAGCTAGAATGCAGTGTCTGACACTTGCAGACCAATCCTAATTCACAGTTATTGAAAGCTAACCATTTTTAAAATGGGTGCTTAAAGTTAAGTACTGCTTATCAGCGCTAATCAAACGGGTGCTTAGACTTAAAATACTGTTTGTCAGCGATACTTGTAGACAGTCTGCAGTATGTGGTCTGCAGTTGTCATACACCTCCTGGAATGCTAATTGTTTCACATAATACAGTGCATAACTCTAATCACTAAATTGAAAGCTGAGCCCTTATTCCTAAAATGCGGGTAGTGTCCCTAAGCTTACAAGAAAGCTAACCAATCAAAATGAGTGCTCTGTAACCGAAATCACTAAGCTGAGCATTCACTAAACTTTGTTGCTCTTGAATAATAATAATTAATAATAAAATATTTATATAGCGCTAGAATCCTTAAAGTTCAAATGCGCGTAACAAGGGCAATCCAATATATAACACTAAAATAAAAACGGCAAAAATTATAAAAATGCTTTTTTAAAAAGGAACGTTTTAAGTTTGATTTAAAAACGGACACTGGGGAACTGTTCTTAATGTCAAACGGCAGATTATTCCAGAGTGTGTGGGCTGCCACAGAGAAAGATCTTGCACCGTATGATTTCAAATTAAAATGCGGAATATAAAGATTCTTTGATGATGAACGTAGCTGATGAGATGGAATGTAAGGTATAAGTAGATCATGAATGTACGAAGGTGCCAGATTGTTAAGAGCCTTGTACGTGATGAGTAAAATTTTAAACATGATACGATAATGAATCGGAAGCCAATGAAGATTTAACAAAATAGGCGTAATGTGTTCATGTTTTCTCGAAAGAGTAATGACACGAGCAGCAGCGTTCTGGACGTGCTGGAACTTTTTTATTTGCTAATTCGGAAGGCCATAGAGTAAAGAATTGCAATGATCCAGTTTGGAAGACATAAATGCGGGAACAAGTGTTTCAGTAGTGGTCGATGACAGGTACTTTCTTATATAGCAGATGTTAGGGAGATGAAAAAAGGATGATTTGCAAATACTTGCAACATGATCGTTGAAATGAAAGTGATTGTCAAAAATGACACCAATATTTCTAGCTTTCTGTTAGACACAGCTAAAGCTCTATCCCCAGGTATAGTTGGCTGAAAGGACAAGTAAAGTGGAGAATCATCAGCATAAAAATGGTAACTCAAGTTGAATTTGTTAACAATGTCGGAAAGCGGAGAAGTATAAAGAAGGTACAAAATGGGCCCCAAAACTGAACCTTGTGGAAAACCACAATGAAGTGCATGTTTCAAGGAAGCCTCACCATCAACGGACACATACTGCAGGCGACTGGACAGATAAGATTGAAACCATAATAACGGCTTCCCAATGACTCCAAAACGCTCTTGAGGACGAGAAAGAAGAATATCGTGATCAACTGTATCAAAAGCTGCGGAGAGGTCCAGAAGTAATAAAATAACTGTCCTACAGTTATCAATGGCTGTGAGGACGCTGTTATGCACACGAATAAGAGCCGTTTCTGTGCTGTGAAACTGTTTATAGGCAGACTGAAATGTGTCGTACAGATTATTATTGTTGATGTAGGAAATCAGTTGGTTACCAACAGACTTCTCAATTGCTTTGCTGATAAAAGTAAGATTACAAACAGGGCGATAGTTGGACAACTGCGTATGATCCAAGGAGGGCTCCTTAAGGAGAGGGTGTAACTTAGCAACTTTTAATTGAGAGGGCATTTGGCCAGATTATAGCGAAGTATTAATAATTATGGAGATAAATGGTAGCAGTGTGTCCGGAGCGTTTCTTGTGACATAGCCAGGAAGAGGGTCAAGATCGCACAATTTGGAAGATAATTTCACTACACATTTGTGGACTTCATCAACGGTTACAGTATTAAACTTGTCAAACGTATAAGGACAGACCCGGTTGACATCTTAAACTTGGGTGGATAGGAGCTGCAGCATCTAGGTCCATGCGTATTTTAGTTATCTTATCGGAAAAGAAATCAACAAACTTATTTGCGAGGGCAGATATGGTGTAGAATACTTTCTATGTAATAGATTGTCAATTGTCTTGAAAAGAGATTTATAATTCGATTGGTTATCATCGATTAGTGAAGTGTAGTAAGATTTCTTTGATGGAAAACCAAGGTGCAGCAGGACGCAGAGTAACAGTTTTTGTTTTAACAGGAGCATGGATGTCAAGAATAGAGCTTAGAACGTCATTATACTGAGTGATTAAATCATCAAGGCACTGGAGCGGTGAAGCAAAAAGACTTGGAAGACTAGAATTAAAGACATCAAAACCAAAATTAACAAAATCAATAGAACTAAGCTTTCTAAAGGTAAGAAGCTGCTTGTCAAACACTGGCTTTTCAAGCTTCACATAAAAGTGAATGGCAGCGTGATCAGATATAACAAAAGGAGAATCAATTGATAAATTTGAGACAATGTCATCATCAGATCGAGTGATAACAAGATCACCACCACCACGAACAGGGCCAGATCTTGAAACATGATGAAATGAATAACCAGTAGGACATAAATCACGAATAATAAAATCATCATCAATTCCTGATTGCAACCATGTTTCCCTGACAGCTAGCAGATCAATGCAATGTTCAGCAACAAAATCTTTGATGATGAGAGTCTTGTTGTTTACGGAACGAGCATTTAGAAGGCAGAAATGTACAGGACGAATCGTCAGTGCATTTCCTCTCTCTGTCGGCTTGCATGGTATTATCGTTAGATTGTTGTAATTTGAACAATTAGAAGTTTTTTCTGGAAAATGCAAATCTTGATCGCAAACTGGGATGAGAAACCAGCTAAAAACTGTGTTGCAGCCATCTTGGGCGCATTGCTAAAATCGCATCATTAGACGACTTTCCTAGCAGATCAGTACTACGCTGGCATGGTTATCCATATCTCCTTCTTTGCCTTAAGAGTGAACCCAATCACTTTTGTTTGAGGAGCAAGCGTATCTCAGTTGGTTAGTGCGCGGCTTTTGGAGGAAGAGGTGACTTTACCTTTACCTTTACATTACCTTTGTTGTATGTCTCCAAGTGAGGT
>NC_090872.1:40927099-40939599 GCF_036669935.1 Montipora foliosa
AAAACGAAATGATACAGAAACAATCCTAACCCTAAAGGCCAAAATTTAGGCCTAATTAGGTGTAAGGTTTGCTTTAATGAATGTTTAGGATTCATTCTGTATTTTGTTTCACAAATTAGAATTAGCCATCATCACCAGCTGTCTTTCCTGGTGCAATGCTGTGTTTATGCTTCCATTGCTTTAACACTTAAAGCCTTGAGAGTGTTCATTCACTTACAGAACCCAAGCAGTGGATGTTGCCAGTTCCCTATCTTCCTCGTGCGACACCAATGGAGATGTCCCACACTCTTTGCCATTATAATCGGCAGATTTCGTAGCAACTGGCACTTAAGAACTAAGTATGTCGATGACACTACTTGAGGTGATACCAAGCTTTTTAGGTCTTGAAATTTTTTTAATTGATCAGGGTATGAGACTAAACCTGAAAAAACGCAAAGAAATGGTCTTCAATTTTATTTGAAACACGAATATTGTAATGAAACCTATATATACTGGTGAGCATGTCTTCTTACAAACTGCTTGGAGTCATCATTTGTAAAGACCCTAAATGGAGTTTATGACATGATAATAAGGGACTCTAAGCCTCTTTACTCAATTTGATTACTAAAGAGGGCTGGTGTCCACCATTTAAAAATGTCGGGCCCCCAGACCACCAGCTGCAATCCAAATACAAGATACAGATACGCGGCCAAAAACTTTTGCTACCTTGCCATACATAAAGGGCGTTTCAGAACAAGTCAGAAATGTGCTTAACAAAGCGAACATAAGAACTGCTTTCAAGCCTATAAAAACACTCGCCCATTATTTTAGGAACCCAAAGGATCGCCCAAAAAAGACGAAAACAAAAGGCATCGTGTACAAGGTTAAATGCCGATCGTGTGATTTTACATACATTGGGGAAACAAAGAGATCATGGAATTCACGTGGCGGGGAGCATAAACCAGGAACTAATAATAACAAAGAGTCGGCAATAAAAGATCACGCCGAAACCACTGACCATGACATTGACACTAGCAATGTGGAAATTCTAGAAAAGAATGTCAATAATTGGCACAAAAAAATCTTTTTGGAATCATGGAACTCCATAATAGACAAAAATGCGGTAAACGAGCGGAAGCCATTTTCTTCTGTCTATAAGACATTATTGAAGCCCTAGGGGAGAAAGTAACTTCTTATTTTAGTTTTAGCATATTACTCTCGAACAGCATATTTAAGTTACTCTGATGAAGACCGCAGTTGCAGTCGAAAATTCAGTTTTTTAATAGTTTTTTATCTAGATCAGTTTCAATGTTTTTTATAAACACCTTTTATCCTATAATGGATACTGATCGCCCATCAAGTATTTACCCAGTGATTTAGCATAGGCACAGATGATGTAAATCGATTCAAGACAACACAAATGTCACAAATGGTGGAATCGTCTGTACTTAAAAGTTGTAAACAATCATGAGATGACCGGCATCAGTAAAGCGTTGTGTTCTACAAACTATGCGTCAAACATTCTCTCTGAAAATTGTCCCCAAAATCAGTAAAAAATATTCTCTCTAAATATTTGATTGCGAGTGGATTTCGTTGAGCAATGGATGCATCAAATTGGTTAGATTGCGGCCTCGACAGTGGAATAAATGCCAATGGTTTCGATTACGCTGGAGATGGAATGGATCGTGGACTGCCCGATTTTCCTATCCAGTTTCCTGGAAGAAGATACACTGACGGTAGAAGGTAACGTTAGTTCTGTTTGTACGACAACAGATGTTTTCGCTGGGCCATTAAGCTATGGCGGCCCTTCGCTCAAACCCAGGCCCCCCACCAAGCACCTGCGTTGATTTCGAGGAATCAGAATGCCAAAGGGACTCCCGGGAGCAACACAGCATGGCTACGCTGTGGACAAATGTTTGCAAGGAAATTGAAAATTTACTGAAGGTAATTCCGTCCAAACTTCAGGCCAGCCAAAGCCCAGAGGAAACTAAGAAAATTGTTGACCTTCTCTCGGAGAGGTGGAAGACACTCGAAGAGCTACATACAAAATACCTTGCTGGGATAAATGAGAGAAAGTGCTTTGAACAGGCACAGAATCGTTATTCTAACCTGAAATGTGATGCACATGATGTCATTAATAAGTGTGAAGGTTTCTTGCAAAAATTTAGCTCTTCAACTGGAAATGTCGGAATGAATCCTGGACTACCAGACCAGGACGTGGAATGTGATAATAATGTGTCAGTGTACTCAAAGTCTTCTAGTGAGTCCAGATCATCGTGTAAGAAATCTTTGAAAACAGTGCTTGTTTTGAAAATGAAACTGGACCTGGCAAGGGCTAGGGCAAAGGAAGAAGCAGAAGCGGCTAGAATGGCATACGAACATAAACAAAGAATGCAACTTAGGTGTCTAGAAGAGGAAGCATCACTAGCCGAACGATGATGGAGGTGAGAGGGAGGTCTGGCACCTAGCGCTGCTAGTCCCTTGGATACTACCAACGTTCCTAGTTGATAGAAGACCCCTTCTACCCTGGTCACTTCGGACAAAATTGAGGCCAGCGGATCTGATGCCAATCCAGGTGCCACTTCTACTATTAGTAAGGAGACCGTATTTCAACTGAACCATTGCACGGATGGGTCAGTCACTCCTGTGTCGGGAATTTTGAAGTCTTGGGACAACATGATAACTCAAACGGTGGTCCCTCTCAGCGACAGGGTCTAATGTCCCAAGACCCTCAATGGCGTGAAGTCACCCCAGTCCTTTAGAGTACCTAGTGTCCAACAATCACAGAGGGCTACCTGTGGTGACCACACCCCACACACCCCACACCCCTGTTGCAGCAATGTGCAAGGCTCAAATGCTGAGTGGAATGCAGCCGACACGGTTAAAGGTAAAGGTAAAAAAATTTTATTTAATGTCGGTAGTTCCTTCAACTACGAGGCTGGTATCAATGGAAGCTGATGGTGTGCCTTTTATCCCCCTCCCTCTGTCAGTGCTTCGTTTTACGAGTATTTAAAGCTATAGCTACATGGATCAGAGGAAAGTCGAAACAGAGGTTTAAGTCACAGAGGATCGCACCAGGGACCTCTCGCTCCGAAAGCCGTGCACTAGCCAACTGAGCTACGACTGCTCCTGTAAGCAGTGGATTTCCCCTTCTTTCGTGACCAAATTCGTACTGATATTGAAAGTGATTTGCTTACCGATGCCCAGCGAGTTGAATATCTCCCTAAGTTTGTCAGTGAAAAAGCTTTGGAAATGGTAAAGCGAAACAGAGGCTGCTCATTCAAGGACATCGTGAAAACCCTTAAGGAACGCTTTGGTCAGACAATAAGGGTAACTCAAGCATGCATAGAAGATCTTGTAGCCGGTCCAAGGCTGACCTATGGGGATAATATTGGACTTATCAACTTTTCTGAGAAGCTGAACACAGCTACAAAAATCCTTCAAGGCTACATTGAACATGAAGCAAACATCGCAACAAAGCTTAAGCGTATGGTTAGCCGTCTTCCTTATGATCTGATCATCAAATGGGAAAATGAAAACCTTGAGATTGTTAAGAGTGGAAGGTCTCCTTGACTAAAGGACATTGCTGCCTTTGTGAAGAGACAAGCATCCATTAGCAAAGACCCAGTGTTCCAAGGTTAAATGTTGAAGCGAGAGAATAAAGAGCCCAAGGTGCCTCCCAAGCGTCCAATAAAGAATCCCACAATTGGTGCGACAGATCTCGAAACTAAACCTCCAGCCCCTGGCTTGAGAAGCTGCAGAGTCTGCAAGTCTAAGCATCATAAACTTCATCATTGTCCTATAATCAAGAAGTGCGAACGTGTGACAGTGCGAAGACAGTATGCGGCCTCCTGTGGATTTTGTTTCAACTGCGGCGTTGAAAGGCCTGGGCATGGTTCTGGATCGTGCCCTGAACCGCCCGCATGTTCAAAATGCCCAGGGCGTCACCTTAGTCTTCTGCATACTGACAAAGTTCAGGATGGTCGTCGGCCTATTCCACCCGACAACAAGGAGTCCAACGACAAAGGTGACAAGCCTCCAGCCACCCCCCATCCCGCTAATCTCGAGGGAGTGAATGCAAGTCAGATTGTGAGTGCTAATTTCAAACAAACCTGAACCATATCATTTTCTTGAACGTTGTACCTGTCATTATCGCCACGGCGAATGGTAACACTGTATCAACTTACACCTTTCTAGATAGTCTAGATAGTGGCTGTCCAGATACCCTCATCGACCATGGTGTAGTTGATCATCTTGGTATACAAAGAATACCTGAGCAGATTGGAATTAATTCAATCACAAACAGTGGCAAGGTTGTAGAGTCTAATCGAGTTTCCTTTATCTTGAGTTCTGTGGAGATTTTTGGAGAAAGTATTGAGGTTTCTGAGGCCTATGTTCTACCTGACCTCAACCAGTCACAGGGAGCCTTTCCAGAGCGAATTGATGTCCACAATCATTCTCACTTGTGTGACATTGAGTTCCCAGCAGTTGACCTTAAGAGTGTCCATGTGGGAAACAACATCCCCTATGCACACATACAGAAAGAAGTTCGAGTCCTTGAAGATGCAAGGAAAGGACGTTATGGTTATCGTTACCCCCTTGGTTGGTGTGTTTGCCGTTGCTATGGTGCTAAGAATCCCGAGGGAGTCTCAGTGAACTTTGTTTCCATTGATCACAAGCCTGTCGACCTCATTGAAAAATTCTGGAAACTTCTTGGAGCAGTTAAGTCAGGAGAGAAGCCCCTCTAGATTGAAGACAAGAGAGCGATGCAAATAATTGAAGACACCACATGTCTTGTGGATGGACGTTATGAAGTGGGCATGCTTTGGAGGAAGGCTGAGCGCTGGTTTCCGAATAATCTTGTCATGGCCAGATAGTGCTTGAAGTCCCAGGGACGCCGCCTGATGAAGCCCAGGAATGAAGAGATGGCCATCACATATCGTGAGGTAATGGACAGTTTCATCAGTAGTGGATTTGCTCACAAGTTGTGTGAGAAGGAGTTAGCTAAGTTGGTACCTCTCACAACACCCGTAACTTCCCCTACCAAGCCTGAAAAGGTGCGTATTGTTTTTGATGCGGCAGCCGAGTACGAAGGGACCTTGCTTAACAAGAATCTGCTGAGCAGGCCAGACATGACCAACAGTTTAGCCGGTGTCCTCCTGCATTTTTGCCAAGGTACGATTTGTATTGCCGCAGACATTGAAGGAATGTTCCACCAGATTTGTGTATGTGAAGAAGACCAGGATTCATTGAGGTTTCTATGATGGACAAATATCTATGAAGATCCACCTGATGTTTACGTTATGCAAGTACATATATTTGGAACAGCATCTTCCCCTTTGTGTTGCTAACTCCACCCTGCGGCGAGTTGCCGATGACAATGCTGAAGACAGTGCTGATGACTTCAGCCCCAGTGTCGTAGCAGCTATAAAGGGAAATTTCTATGTTGATGATGCTCTCCCTTCTGAGAATGATGAGCAGTCAGCCATTCCCCTGGCCCGAGATATGGTTGACATCCTTGCCCGAGGTAGTTTCAACCTGATTAAGTTTACGTCAAATTCAAAGACAGTTCCAAGTGACAAGCTGTCCAACGAAAGGCTCAACCTTGATTTGGAAGATCTGCCCATTGAAAGAGCACTCGGGATACTTTGGTTTGTTGGAGAGGATACTCTCGGCTTCAAAATAAGGCATCTTCACAGCCCCGAGACTAAACGTGGCATCTAGTCTAGTGTTTGTTCCTTGTTCGACCCGCTAGGGTTCACTGCACCTGTAGCGCTAGCTGCAAGAAGTTTGGTGCAAGACCTGTGGAAGGCTAATGTTGGATGGGGCAAGCCTCTTGGTGAAGAGTTCCTTTCAAAGTGGAGGTCATGGAAGATTCAACTAGCTTCAGTGTCTAAGTTGCGCATCCTGCGATCCTATTTTCTGCAAGATAGTGACCGGCAAGACTGCAAGTTGTTGCTCCATGTCTTTTCGGACGCAACAGAAGTTGGGTATGGTGCATCATCCTATCTGCGAGCTGAGTACCTGGATGGTCGGATTCATTGTACCTTCATCACGGGGAAGGCTAGAAACGCACCAGTGAATTTGTCAGTATTCCCAGTCTAGAGTTGCAAGCGGCAGTACTTGCAACTTGCGTGTGTAAAATGCTGCAAGAAGAATTAGAACTGAACATTGGTAGGCCATTCTTATGGACTGATAGTGAGATAGTGCTGCACTATCTAAAGAATGAGAAACAGAGACTTCAAACCTTTGTAGCCAAAAGAGTTGAAGAAGTAAAGGAGCACTCACCTGTGCATTATTAGAATCATGTGCCAAGGACTTAAATTTCAGCAGACGTGTCAGCAGATGTGTCAAGGGGATTGACCCCATCTTCTCTGACTGCTGACCACAGTTGGCTTCGTGGACCTGACTTTCTGTGGGAACCAGAACATTCCTGGCCGAAACAAGAGTGTAAAACTGTGCCTTGTGAAGATTTGGAACTGAAGAAAGAAACTCACATGCACTCTCTGGAACTGACTCCTGATTCAGTTGCGGTGAAGAAAGGAAGCTCGAAATTTGAACCCATCAAAGATCCTATGGAAGACCCTCTCCAAGTCCTTTTAATAGCCTGCTCAGATTCGACCCGCCTTAGGCTCAACGTAGCATGGCTCTTACGATTTACATAGTTCATTAAAGATAAAGGGAAGGTCCAGACTGGAAAATTAACTGTTGATGATTTGAATGCAGCTACAGTGGCTATCGCAAAGGTTGTTCAGGGCTCAGCATATGCACAGGAGATAAAGGATCTGAAGTCGAATGATGCCATCAGAGCATCGAGCAAGATTGCCGCATTAAATCCTGGAGAATTGGAGTCAATGGATGCCGCCAGAAAAGAGTATCCAAATCTACCATGGGCCGGCAAATCATTCTGCCCAGGAATCATGCTGTAGCTGAGAAGCTTGTTCGCCATGTCCATCATTTCATTGGATATGTGGGGCGTGAGCATGCGATAGCCAAGTTGCGGGAAGACTTCTGGATTCCTCAAATCCGCGTTCTGGTTCACTCAGTTCTTAGTCAATGCGTCAGATGCAAGAAAGTCCTTGCTAAACCCATGATCCAACAGATGGCACCTTCACCAGAGGCACGGCTCATGGCATATGAACCACCTTTCTCATACACTGATATGGCCTTTTTTGGCCCCCTGTACGTCAAACATGGCCGAGGGACCACAAAGCGTTGGTGTTGTCTATTTACCTGTCTAACTACCCATTGTGTGCACCTCGAAGTTGTTAACTCAATGGACACAGACGATTTCGTCATGTGCCTGAGGCGTTTCATCAATCGTAGAGGCGAAGTGAAAGAGATTCGTTGTCATAATATAATGGCTCTAATTTCGTGGGAGCTGAGTGCGAGCTATATCCTCGTTATTGGCAAACTCATGTTGATCAAATGCCTCGTCATCTTTAAGAGGAGTGAATAAATAATCATACTCCTCCGACTGAATGCCAATTTCTTTGCATATAACTTCCTGAGTTTGAACTCCCTTTTCGTTCGACGTTTACTCGATCCGATTGTCAAAATTAAAGTTCATGTCTGTGATTTGCTGGCCTGGTTCACTACGTTTTATCCTCTTGGCGGTTCTCTCAGCTTCAAGCTCCTTTTCTCTTTGATCTTGTGCGGGTTTTTTCATCTGTTCACGATCTTTCCCTTCTGGCTTCGCTCTGTTGCTTTCTTTCAGGTTTTTGGGACCTACTTCTTTCTTAGAGTGCCCTAAACACAGTGTTGGAACCCAGTCGACGTTAAATCTATCCCAGCTTTTGGCAGCGTTACCAGAAACAAAGTGCCTTCCACAAACACGACAAACAAATGTCGTCTGTAAGATCGTCTTTACTAATTGCTGAAATCCAGCATGATCTCCTTTCTGTACACAAATTTTCCGCTTCTTTACCTTGATTTCTAACTACAGAAGGGACTCTTACGAATTTCAGAGGCTATGTTTTTACATCCGCTTCAGTCCTCTGAAAAACCCAAAGCAAAATATGATAGGTATCTCATATGGATTGTAAGAAAGACCACCTCCGGAGAGCTACATGACTTTAGGCCGGGGTCGTACTTGCTTGAATATAGTTTGTTTTACCAATTATATCTGTCAGTGCTTGAGTTTCGCAGGTACGACCACTAAAAATAATTTTGCTCTGCTGTTCCAAATATTTTGCTGTGTGACAAAACCTTGCAGCTTTGCAGCCCTACAATTTTTGTCAAGATTGAGCAGTCCTTTGATCAGGTGATATCGGCTGTCAAGTTTGACAACTGACAGCTTTCAAAACTCACAGTGTTCATATCAGTTGTCTCTTCAACACAAGCGGTCTTCACCCTTTTGAAATCAGTACTTATAATCCTGGCCAAAGTCAAGAGGACAGCCAGGAACAACTACCTGAAACAACATTTTATTCAGTTGCACCACAATTGCTGTCTGAAAATTAACGTTCAATAAAAACAAAAAGAAAATGAGTACAAGTTTGAGCCTGACAGCTCGCTGCATCATGACCAGTTTTTTTTTAAACAAATAACGTTTCGTGGCAAGTGTGCCGTCACTGCGGGGAACATGTAAGTGATGACAGAAAGTAATTTGAGTTGAGATGAGTTGAGGTTTTGCGTACTCTGAAGGTGGCCGCATAAAATTTATCTTAATTTTGACAAATTTGCTTTGGTCAAAATATGAAATGAAATTTTGTTCTGCCAAATTGAAAGTTGACATAAGTGCGACCCCGGCCTTACTTTTAATAGATATACCCCAGTAATTGCATAGTAATACAATACAACTGCATAGGTCATATTACCAGTGCCAGAACTGAACCTTGACGCTGGTTACTATTTGCCAACGGAAAATTCAGACTAACGGTAATAAAAGCAGAATTTCATTAGCTTATAATGGCAAGGACAGACAGTGGATTTTGAGAAGATTTACATTTTTCTGTGTACACTTTAAACAAGAGATATGCACAAGCCATGGCTGCTGAGCTTATCAAGAAAAAGGACAAATACAAACATTTAGAAAAAATAAAACTTCAGATTTCTTGAACAGACAGTCTCGTATCTCAAAAAATGATAAAAGGCGAAAATATTGGTATTTGTTTCCACTTAAGTTAGCGTCACGGTGCTTATTAAGTTGGTGGCTCTAGGTGCGGCACTTATTCGAGGTCCTTTTACGTTGAAGATACTGTAAATTGTCAACAGTTTCCTCTTCCTTCTATCCAGATCCTGTAGCTCGTTAACAATCCATTTAATGTTTCCTGCACAGTATTGGACAATGGACACTGCCCAGCTGGGATTATTAGCAAATTCTTTCTTTCCAAGCCATTCAGCATTGCCAAAAGCTTACTCCTGGACCACTGACTGGTATATTAGATGCCGTTAAGTTTTTAACGCACACCAGTGGCTCAGTAGGTTGAGCACTGGGCTGTCACACGGGAGGTCGTGAGTTCAACTCCAGCCAGACCAACATTCAGGGTCTTTAAATAACTGAGGAGAAAGTGCTGCCTTTGTAATTACATCTGCAAAGGGCTAGACTCTCTAGTCTTCTCGAACAAGGACGATAAGCGGTCCCATCTCACAACCCTTCACTGTTCATAATTCTGTGGGACGTAAAAGAACTTGCATGCTTGTCGCAAAGTGTAGGGCATGTAGTTCCCGGTGTTGTGGTCTGTATTCTGTGGTGTTTCATGGTTGGGAGGATAAAATGCTCGGAGAGGGCTGTAAGTTAGAAAACTGTTACAGGTTATTAGGTCTCCCTCTTTAAATAAAGATAAAACAAAACAAACAAACAAACAAACAAACAAACAATACCACTCCCACAGAATTATCCTGACATCACCAGGGCTTCTTGGAATGACCTAGTTTTCTTGTCAGGTTCCCACCCTCATTAGATGCCCACCTTTTTAGGAAGAGTTTTTTTAACTTAATGCGTTAATCTGGGAATTTCAGCATGAAAATTTTGCTGCAAGATCTCTACAGCCGACAGATAAATGCGTTTTAGTGTATTTAATAATTAACAAGAGCCGTGCAGGCAATAACCAAATGGTTCATTCTCCCATGGGTTAATACCAAGGCAAGGGCGGAACTCCAAGCTGGGTAGTGAGTGCTTGGAGAAAGGAAGGGCCCAATGAGAGGCAGCCATGGGACCAACCTACCCAAACAATGAAATTCCAAGCACCACCCTTCGAGTAAGGAAAAAAAGCCAGGCCATACAAAACCTGTGGAGAGGAATGAGCAATGGCAAAGCATTCAAAGCTCCTTAACAAAAACAACAAGGTTAAAACAGGCAAAAGCAGATATGCTAAAAGAGGTAAATCAGCAACATATAGAGTGAATTATACTCATCAAACTACTCCACCATGGATTTGGCTGCGTGAGTTAAAATGTCGGAGGGGTTCGAATTTATTGCTTGTAAGCATCACTTTTCCAATGGCCCAGAATTTGGATTAGGTGGTCCGGAAGACCAATTCGAAAGCTGACTCAAAAAATCACGAGGCAAACCAATAGATAAGAGAATAGCTCGTAGACTGTCCATGAGTAATGAGCAAGTTGAAGGAGCACCATTCTCAAGAGGGAACAAAGTGCAATTACCACAACAAGGTTGAACTGCTTATGATGGTGGGGAACCAAGCCCAATCAAGCTTTTGCACCCTTTCCGTAAGGGATCAGTTTTGGATGCTTTAATGCAGAGTCGAAGGCAAATTAAGAGTAGCAACAACAACAATGTCAAGCAAAGAGTGAAGAAAAGTGAGTTTGACAGCTGAAAGACTGGTGACGGTGAATTCTGTAGACTTCAAATAGCCGAATTGACCCAATAAACAAGCAGCAACATCTGGCCTCAGTTTAGCCCTATCCACTGGATAAATCATTATCCTGTGGATAACTCAATTGGTATTGCTAGTGTTTATCCACTGGATAGTGCTATCCACCTATTGAACAACCAAGGCCAGATCAACAAATGAATGTAAATCCAAGGCAGTGAATTATTCAAAAAATTTTACTGGAAATTGGCAGTTAAGGCTTGGAAGGTAATGAACCCTGTGAACCTTTGATTCATCTGACAACTTGTAGCTGAAGACAGCTTTCCAATAGGTCAGGGAATCCCTGATCAATATGAAGGGAGTGAACAGAAGATAAGAACACTTTGATCCAAGGGTGCTGCAGACAATCTGCCAAGTATGTGCCAAAAAGACAAGTTGCCATTCAGTGGTTGGACAACAAGAGCTAAGGGGGCTGAGATGACAATCATAATGCAAAAATTGATGAATTTCTGCTCTGCACAAGAATAGGTGCAGCTTCTACAACAGGTTGCAAACTTATTGCGACACTCCCGTTAGAAAACACCTTTTCTAGCTTCCAATACCCTCCTGATCTAGAATTCCAACCTTTCCCAACTTCCCCCTTCCTCTCCCTCTTTTAACGCCCAAAGAAGATGAAGTGTCTCCACAATTTTTGCAACTTGTGATAGATCAGCTTGGGAAGCTGAGCTAACATCTGAGGAGGGATGAGGACTGGAAACTCCTTGGCATATGGTTCTTGAGAGTGAAATCCCCGCAAATTGAAGGGAGACAAAAATCAGCTGTGCCATTATTTGTGGCTGAAACATGAAATGCTGCTTCATTAAAACTGAAGCAGGCAGGCAGCCATTTTGAGTAGCCTATGCAACAGGTGCATATTGTGTGGGTTTTCAGAAGTCCAGGAGTTGAGAATATGAACCACTGATTCATTATCAACTTGGAATAAAATATGCCTGCGAGACAAACAAGAACTCCAGACTTGGGTGGCGACAACTACTGGAAAGTGTTTGTTGCAGGCGATTGACAAGATAGATCTGTTGTGTAAACCACCTGCCATTCATTATCCATAAATGCACCATATCCAATCGTACTAGATGCATTCGAACAAACCGAGAAATAAGGGAGCGTTGGGGATGGGAAAAAAAGGAAATCCTATTTCACTGACCAAAGAGTGCACTCACAATAGGAAGTCCTTCCTGAACTCGACATTAAGACGGACGGGATGAAAATTATTGCAAAAAGTACGACTCTGAAAACCTCGTTTCCAGAGTCCTTACTCTCTTCCCCTCGAGAAAGTACCCTGGTTGTGGCTGTGTGTGTTATGGAAGTGAGTCGTAGACAAATGACCAATTAGGTGGAAGATAAGATCAATGCCTTTGAGATGTGGCGCTTTAGACGACTGCTGCGAGTGTCTTGGAGGGAAAAGCTTACCAACCAGTGGGTGCTTCAACAACTGAGAACAAAGACAAGGCTCTTCCAAAAAAATGTTACAATTCTTTGGCCACGTCATACAACAGAAAGGCCTTGAGAAATTGTATTATCCTAGGCAAAGTGGAAGGCACCAGTGGAAGGGAAAGACCCAGAAGAGCATGACAATCAGACATTGAGCTATGGCTGGGAGGCAGTCTGCATCAGGCATCCCAACTGGCACAGAATCGGGATCAGTGGCATGTATCCATGAAAGTCACAGCATCTCATTTTGAGCCACTT
>NC_090872.1:40964599-40977099 GCF_036669935.1 Montipora foliosa
ACATGTCCAAATACCAGCCAATGTCATCGAGTGATACAACTATGGCCGCACGCCCAGTGAACTGTTTTGGTGAAGCCGATGCAACCAAATAGATGAGGTAAGAAACTAAGAACCTGTATTGTCGAGTGATAAAAGTTCAAGTAAGAAATGGCGGAGGAGCTTCAATTAAGAATCCACACGGAACTGTGCAAAGCGACCGTAGAAAATACCAAGCTGGTTGCAAAGCATTTGAAGATAAATGAAGAGGAATTGAAGGACAAAACATAGGTTCAGATCATCAATAAAATCGCTAATGTTATCGAAAAAGAGTTTTAACAGCTGTGGAGGAAGAGGAAAAAGTGACTTTACTCCAAGCTATCGTTGAGATATTAGTTGACACTCGCCACTCGAAGATGTTAAAGAAGATAAGAGTGAGCTAATTTCTTTAAAGAAAGAAATTGAAGAACTTAAGCTTCTGCACCAACAGAAAATCACGGAATTGGAGAGCAACGTAGGTAGTACTAAGGTCAAGCAGCAGTTAAATTCACAGTCAGGTGATGGCATGTCATCCCCTTTGCATTCTCTTATTGAATCCACGAGTGTACTTTGACGTCAGTTTAAGATTACCGGTCAGATTGGTGGTCCAGACCAAAAAGATAAATTGAATTACAGTTCATTACGGAAACAAATTGAAACAGGCGTTGAACAAAAGTACAAAGAGCATGAGATTGTGGATGGAGCGATTTGCGCCATCAGTCCTGGGTTAGTTTTAAGAAGTTATCTGGAACCTTTAAGGATCTGTCACTTGACCGCCTGATAAAAATTCTTCGTAGTCATTATGGGGTTAAGAATACTGCGGAATTGTACCAGAGTCTATCTTCCATTTGTCACAATGGGAAAGAAACACCTCAAGCATTCTTAATGTGAGCCCTCGACTTGAGAGAGAAATACTCTTTGCAAGCCAGGAAGGGGAAGACCCATTGAAGTATGATGCTGGTCACATCCAGCAGCTCTTTCGCAGAACCGTTGAGACTGG
Organism: Montipora foliosa; assembly: GCF_036669935.1. Classification (NCBI taxonomy): domain Eukaryota; kingdom Metazoa; phylum Cnidaria; class Anthozoa; order Scleractinia; family Acroporidae; genus Montipora; species Montipora foliosa. Next base: position 40,965,615 of record NC_090872.1, read on the forward strand.
TCTCTAGGATTACAGCATCAGAACTAAGCTCCGCCCATTTTTAAGCAATCTGGTGGTTGAGGATGAAGAACTGATTCATCAGCTCAACGTCGCAGTCTCATCCGAGGAAGAAAGGATAAAGAAGCTGAAGAACCAATCGAAAGGCAAATCACCTACAGTGTCCCAGATCAGGAATCACCAGAACCAGCTAAAGTACTCCCTGGTAAAGTACTGACTCCAAACGAGGACCCCAAGTCAACTGACAATACTAAATCAGAACTCCAAGAACTCAAGGCTGCAGCTGAAGCACTTAAAACTGAAGTTAGGGCTAGTTCTGGTGCAACCCCCAAGCCCGAACAAGGCAGAGGAAACAGATGGAGCAGCAGAAGAGGACAAGGGAGACACGACGTCAGACCGCGCCCACCAAAGTGTTCAAAAAGTGCCTTGCAAAGGGAGAACAGTGGTCTAACTATTGTTTCAAATGTGGAAGTGACAGTCACTATGCCATTGGATGCCGCTATGGTGAGTTATCTGGACAGCAGCCGTTAAACGGAAATCGGCTGCTTTTGTGGGACCAGAAGTAGCCGACACCTCACATACGTCCCAACGATGTAACTGCTGTGGCGGAGTAGAAATGCAAGTCCCTTATCAGCGCTGTTCACAACCTCGTTGGAAGAACGTGTACCATTAAGTGCCTCTTGAACGATTCTGAAGTATCAGCTCTTTGGAACACTGGGGCCCAGGTGTCAATTATGACGCAAGCAATGTTGTAGGAAACGCTCCCTGGAACAGCAGTGAAAGACATTTCAGAACTGATTAATGGTTGACTTGATCTCACAGCTGCAAACGGAACCAAGATTCCCTTCATTGGGTAGGCAGACGTGAGAGTACGACTTCCATCACTGACAAAGGCAGGACAAGAAGTTTATGTCCCATTCCTTGTTACTGTTGGTCGTTTAGAAATGCCAATATTGGGCTATAATGCTATTGAAGAATTAGTGAAAATGGATAGTCAAGATGGAGAATCACCGTCAGGATTTGGTATCCTAGGTTCCCTCAAAGCAGCATTTGTAAATGGTGGTGAAAGTCAGTTGGAAGCCCTGGTTAATCTCATCCAAAGCCCAGATGATGACTACCTGTGTAGTGTACGGACGCCAAAGAGAGACACTGTCATCCCACATGGCCAAGCAGTAAAGGTGTTATGTGGGGCAAACACTGGTCCTGTGTTGACTAAGGTACCTGTGATGTTTGAACCTGATGAGCTGTCTCAGTGGCCAACAGGACTTGAGATATATGAAACATTGAAAACTGTTAAGAAAGGATCTGTATCCCGGGTTGACATCGAAGTTCACAACACAAGTGATCACGATATTACTCTTCCATGTCGCACCTTGCTGGTTAGATTGCAACTCATTAAATCTGTTACGCCTATGGAAGTTAAATTAGCCTCGACAGCTGAGAGTAAAGACTCTGAATCTCAATTTGCTGATAACTTGAGTACAGGTATTAGAGAAGGAGATACCGAGTCAGACGCCACTACCCCTGAATTTGATATGACCAGTCTAACCATGCAACAGCAGGAAGTAGTCCGGAAGATGTTGAAAGAGGAAGCAGCATCATTTGCAATCAATCCCGCGGCCCCTTTATCAAGAAATAAAACACTACATTGAAGATCTCCTCAACAAGCAGTTCATCCCAAAATCATCATATTCATCTCCAGTAGTGTGCGTCAGAAAAAAAAGATGGAACTTTACGTCTGTGTGTGGACTATAGAGAATTAAACTGTCGTACCACTCCTGACTGACATCCGATCCCAAGGATCCAGGAAACTTTAGATAGCTTGGGCGGGAATTCTTGGTTTACGGTATTAGATCAGGGAAAGGCCTACCATCAGGGGTTTATTTCGCCAAAGAGCCGACCGTACACCGCTTTTATTACTCCATGGGGTCTCTATGAGTGGGTGCATATACCCTTTGGCCTAATGAATGGGCCTGCAAATTTTCAAAGGTACATGGAACATTGTCTTGGAGAATTAAGAGACGAAATAGCCATCCCATACTTGGACGATGTTATTGTGTTCAGTAAATCGTTTGAGGAACATGTTGAACATGTACGAAAGGTATTCCACCGACTTTGACAACAGGGTATTAAACTTAAACCGCTCAAATGTAAACTGTTCCGAAGAGAAGTTTGCTTTTTGGGGCGTATTGTTTCAAGGGACGGTTACAGAGTTAATCCCAGTGCAATGACAGCTCTCACAAGCCTTGCAGAAAAAAAGCCATCGACAATTGGTGAAGTGAGACAGTTGGTTGGATTCCTGGGTTACTATCGTCGTTATATCCCAAATTTCGCCAGGCTTGCTAAGCCTGTTGAGTAAACCGTCACAAGGAGTCACACCCAAGAATGCCACTGGAAAGTCCCCAGACAAAAAGAACGGCCAACTACCATCTGGAACACCAATTAGGTGGACTGAAACACATCGGCAATCGTTAAATGAACTGATTGGATATCTCACCACACCACCAATTATGGCCTATCTTGATTATGAAAAACCATTTATTGTCCACACAAACGCCTGCAAGGATGGTCTCGGGGCAGTTCTCTATCAGCACCAAGATGGAAAAATTAGAGTCATCGCATATGCATTGCGTACTCTCACAGCAGCTGAAAAAAACTACCATCTCCATGCTGGAAAGGTATAATTTCGTGCCCTGAAATGGGCAATTACAGAGCAATTTCGTGACTACCTGTACTTCTCGCCTGAGTTCACGGAATATATGGACATACGTGCTAACTTCTGCCAAGCTGAATGCAACAAGTCTTCGCTGGATTGGAGAATTAGCAGATTTCAGGTTTCAAATTAAATACCGTCCTGGGAAGTCCAATAATGATGCTGACACATTGTCACGACTGCCGTTAAACATTGAGGACTACATACGAACATGTTATCAAGGAAGTAGCTCTGAGGCTGTACAAGCTGCTATCTGTTCTGCACGACTTCAAAGCCAAGGCGATCTTCCATGGTTAACAGGCCTGACAGATTCAATAACTGCCATTGATCCAAGCATACAGCAGCACATTGACCTTAGGCAAGCTCAAGCATTAGACCCTGTGATAAGAAGAGTTGTGCATCTTGTTAAGACGGGAAAACGTCCCTCAGTCAACAAGTTGTGTTACCCTGGCAGCTTCACCTGACCATCTTTAAAGAACTCCATGAAGACATGGGCCACGTAGGCGTAGAAAGAGTATTTGACCTGGCTGAGTCACGGTTCTACTGGCCAAACATAACACACTATGTTACTAAAGTCTGTCGATGTTTGAAACAAAAGCCACCTGCAATGAAACAACGAGAACCATTGCAACCCATCATTACCACAGCGCCCTTTCAGATGGTATCCGTGGATTTCCTCCATCTCGAAGCAAGCGCCCTTTCAGATGGTATCCGTGGATTTCCTCCATCTCGAAGCAAGCGCAGGAGGTTATGAATACATTTTGGTCGTTATGGATCATTTCACACGATACACCCGACAACCATGAATCAGAAGACCACCTGTCCGTATGACTTATGATGTCCCTGGCCAGCCTTCCTTCTATCCAGGAGCAACTACTAATATGCATATGGTTTCAGCTGCATCCAATCTGCCTCCAGTGTGGCTTGGTATACCACCTCAACCACTGTGGTACTGTCCAGAATATGGATTTCCAACTATGCCCTGGTACCCGTTAGCTGGTAATGCCTAGAACAGTCGAGGAGGATATCTCAACCATTACCAAGACACTGCATGAGAACATTTTTTTTAACTTTTTTGTTTATCGAAAACTAGGACCAAGTTTTACAATGTCTGCATTGACATTATAAGTACTTTGTGCCACCATTGAAGGAACAAGGACTTCTGTCCACACTTTTGCGAAGTGTGATAACTTGAAGATTAGCTGTTTATCGTGCATTCTGTGGATCTGCGCGACCTAAAGATAGAACATTGATTTATGTATACCAGAAGTATTACGTGTAGGATCTGTAGAACCCAGAAATATTATCAGCAGCTTAGTTTTCAAATGTCATGGAGGACATTTTTTTTGAGGGGGGGAGAGTGTGAGGGTCGTGACCCATAATCCCCCTAGGGTTGTAACTCCCATTAGCCCTTGCGATATAAGTGTAATAAATAAGAAAGCACATGGTCGAAAGTGTTGACTCTGTTTGTGGATTAGTTTGCTGTTTCCCCCTCAAGACGCTGTTGAAATCCGGCTTTGAAGCTGTATCATCGACCAAGTAACACAACTACTTGTATACAATTGTTGGTAAAAGCGCTTTTGTTCAAAAAGAATGACTTTTGGATCAGTAATTGTTACGTTATCAAGATTCAGTTTTCGCATGTTTATTAACGTGGTTACTTTTTTCCAAGTTTAGAAAATATTTGGAGCTTTCTTTTCTCACCATACCCGTGCCAACAGCCTCAAGCACGAACGATTATCCCCCTGACTCTTTTTTTCATAAAGGGATTCTACTTTTCTCTTTAGCTGCAATCAATACCTCCAGATTGATATTACTACAATTTGAATTATACCTCCCTTTTGCTTCGGCGTACTCATTTTCTAAATGAACTTCTGTGTACTTTCTTCCCCTGGCCTACGTTTCGAGAATTGCGTGGCATGTCCTCTTACCTTAACTTTCAAGCATTCGTGGATGATCCGATTGTCACACAAGTCTTTTTGACCTTCAGCGACCCACTGTGGCAGCAGACAAGAAATTTCTATGCCTTGAATAAGGATGACGCCGCTAATTTTAAGTTCTTCCGAAGACTTGAATAGAACATCTTTTGTGTTTTCGCCCGCATTCCTGTTCCCGTTATTGCGAGGGCTGTTACGATGTTCCGCAATGCCGATAAATGTTAAATTTTCTCTTCCACTATACGATTCACGATTCAATATATAACAGCTGCTTGCTGAGGCTCTCATTTTTAGAGTTTACATCATAAAGGTCATGCTTCAGATCTGCTATATCTTCATCGACCTTCATCGTTAACTTACACACTTTCTTCAAGTTTACTCACTGCCGCTTCAGTGGTTTTGGATTTAGCTTTCAGTTCGGTGACATCCTGGTTTCAATTGGAAATGCTTGCTTCAATGTTGACCACAACTGAATGAAGATTGTTTAAATAGGTTTCCATGTGGTGGAAAATAGGGAGTAATTATTAGCGCCAAAGGCGCAAGCTTCTTGGGGGGGTCCGGGGCATGCCCCCTGGGAAATTTTGCAAATTTAGGTTCTCTCAAGTGCCATTTCCTGAATTTTGACATCATTCCGGCCTGAGCTATTCTATAAGGTCTATTCTTATCACACACGTCTTTGGGGTTTTCTTTAATGGCGTAATCCACCTTTTCAGAATCAAACATTTACAGGGAGATTTCGTTTACTACTTTTAAACGCAAGATCAAAAATTCATAAACAATTGTAAAATTAATGTCCACAAGACATACCCGGCATTCAGTGTGGTGCCACTGCAGTGGCATGGGCTCTGTTGTAGTCTCTGCATGCTGCTTTGCATTGAATCTGTGACATGGTAGTAAGTTTGCTGGCTTATTCATCTTCAGTTCCCACGGCCTGCTCCCATCTGACCTTGTAGCTCAGTCGGTAGAGCGGCGGAGATCTAACCCGAAGGTCGTGGGTTCAATTCCCACCCTGGTCAGAGTTTTTCTCTGTCCTTGTGTGGGCCCATTTCCATCAGTAGGGCTAACGCTCACATGGTTCATATGGGATTGAAATCTAGCACTTCACATTACACTCTATTCAGTTAACTCTATTCACTTTGATAGTCATAATCGAGCTGAGCGATCTTCGAAGGTCCAAGTTAGAGGGAAAATCTGTTTTGTTTTTCCTTATCATGGAAAACACCCGCTCTTCTCCTGCATTATTATGTGGTATTGTCAAAACAGCCAATGCCACCTTGCTAAGATTTGGAAGTTTCTCTTGCAAACTTCCCCATATCATGTCCATCCGGTGATATGTAACCTCAGAGCCGTCATCATCCAACTTTTCCACAACTTTTGATTCTTTCCAGATATGAGCTGGGATGTCTGCTTCACTCATGGCCTGATAGACATAGAACTCCTCTTCTAAGGTATCCATTGCTCGAGGATTATTGATCACCTCTCTGTGTATGTGCTCTAGAGAAGACAGCACTTCCTCTACATTGTCCATACTGCATTCATTCCTTAAACTGAAAGCAATGAAAACACAGTTTTTCATCAGGGGGTTGCCAAGTGGTAACCATTTTGTGCAGTATGTGAAAACTGTGATATAAAACCTTCTGACACCATCATAAAATTTGTCAACATCACGAATGTCCATGTCTCCTTCATCCAGAAACTTTCTGAGTCGTTTCTTTGTTACCATACCAATGGTCACAGCGGCATCTGCTTTCTGATTCTCCAGACTAATGTCCAAACTTTTCTTTGTGCTCCATAACTTTCTCTGGTCTTATGAATTTAACAGCCAACTTGTTTAGGAAAGTTTCCGTCTATGTATGCATGAAGCATATGAGAGGATCTTCCCTTTGCAAAAACTTGTTGAAATTGGTTAACAAGGCAATTGCTGATTGAAACAACATGAGATATATTTCACTCATGGGGTGCTGGAACAATTCATTCAGGCGTTTAAATCGATTATCACTTTCAGGTTCTGACAGAAACTATGACTTCATGGCATGGTATTTCTTTAATTCTCGATCCAAGCAACGCTCTAGACAAAGCCATCTAACAGAAACGTACTTTACCACTGCCTCATACTCAGTATCACAAAACATTCAATACTCCGTCAAAATTCCTCTCCTCTTAGTTGATTTATCAAACCAATAAAACAAGTCAACACAATGATCTTCCAAGTCAAAAGCAGTAGCACCTTTTGCCGCCACATTCTGCAACATATGACATGGGCAGCCTGCAACAACAACGTTGGGCTGTTTTTTTCCAGCACCCGACTTTTAATGGAGTCACGTGCACCAATGTTAACATTGGTGTTGTCAACTCCCAGTCCTGTTACGGAATTCCAAGAAATTTCATATTTCTGGAAAAGAGCATCAGTATGTTGAAAGATAGTTGCAGCTGTTCCACTTGTACTTCCTTCAATGAGGTTCATGTCCAAAAACTTTTTCATTACTCTGTTGAAGTTCACATCATAAATGCGGACTGTGACGGGATACATTTTTGCTATTCCACTGTCATTACTTCCATCAATCATAAAACTGAATGGAAACTTCTTCATATCATCTACCAATTCCGCCTTAAATTCGTCTCCAAGGCAGTTAATAATGGCAGAAGTCAAAATTTTCAGCTGCAGCACTACCTTGGAATTCAGATTTAACAATTTGTGTCAGATGGTCTGATAAATTGAAAAATGTATTGTGATGAACGATCAGCATGGCCATTTATTTATTTATTCATTTATTTATTATTTACTCAAATTCAATTACACAGATGATCAAAACAAAAACAAAAACAAAGAATTAAATATATGTACAAGTATAAAAAGAAGGAAAATCTGAGTAATTAGGCCTGTTTAAACAGAATTCTAGATTCCTTATTTTAAATAAACTGCCTGTGATAAAATGCGAAAACGTAAAAAACTAACATAGACAATACGTGATCAAAAACTATAAAAAGTTATCCTTACGTAAGTTAAATTTACTGATATAAAACTGATTCACTTTCTTACTAAACAATGATACTCGATCAATTGTCCTAATAGCTGCAGGCAGACCATTCCATTAATTTACAATACGATTAAAAAATGAGAATTTAAAAACTTCGGTTCTAAAACGACCCTTGGCAAGTATGGCTTCTGAATTTCTCATATCATACTTATATGATTTGAAGCTAACATACCAGAGGACGTCAAAATCAATATGCCCCTTAAGATATTTAAAAAAGAAACACAAATCTAAAACCTCCCTTCTAAACTCGAGAGGCAAAAGACCTAATTTAGCTAAACGTTCTGGATAAGTTAGATCACATTTTAAGATGAATTTGGTGGCACGCCTTTGAACACGCTCAAGGGCCTTAATTTTTTCTTTAGTATAGGGAGACCAAAAAACTCCAGCTGCGGTCGTACCAACGATTTATATAGAACCAACATAGTTTATTTGGTCGCAATCAATGGTGCACGTTCTGTAGATAATACCCAACATCTTATTTCCTTTGCTTATACCTAAGTCAATGTGATCGTTCTATGATAAACTCTAAGAAACATGAACACCAAGATCTTTCTCTATTGAAACGACTGCAACTTGTGACCCGCTCAGATTATATGATATGTGCATAAAACGTTTTTTCTTTGTCATGACAAGATGCTTACACTTATTAGCGTTGAATTTCATGAAATGCTCTGATGACCAATCAGTTAAACTTTTTAAGTCTCTTTGTAGTTGAACTGCGTCAGCACCGTTATCAATAACTCGATAACACTTCATATCATCCACAAAGAACTGGACAGTCGTCTTGGCATCTGTCACACTTGGGACACTGTTTATGTATATTATAAACAACAAGGGTCCCAGGATGGACCCCTGAGGCACACCGGATGAAATAGGTAGTAAAGAAGATGCACAGCCATCTATAACTGTCATATGCAAACGATCTGTCAGATAGCTTCTAAACCAAGATAGCAAGTTCCCTCTTATACCAACGTCATACAGTTCCCTTACTAAACAGTTAAATGAAACAGAATCGAATGCTTTACTGTAATCCAGAAATACTGCATCAAGCTGTCTCTTCTCATCAAGTGCTTTGGCAAAGGCAAATGTAGATCTGAGAAGACTTGTAACACATGAACGTCCTTTAACAAAGCCGTCTCGTAGATGGTAAAGTTTAGGCTGAAAGAAGGGAAAAACACATGAAAAAACGCACTTTTCAAGGACTTTGGAGATAATACACAGTAATGATATCCCTCTATAGTTTTCAACTATTTCCTTGTCACCAGACTTAAAAAATGGAACCAGATTAGCCACCTTCCACATCTTTGGAAAACAACCACTACGGAGTTGTTTGTTGAACAAGGTGCAAAGAGGAGATGCAATCGAATTTGCACACTCTTTCAACAGCCGTGATGTTACATTATCTGGTCCGCAGGATTTACAGATGTTTAACTGTTCCAAGAATTTCAAAACAATAGCCGGGGAAAGTTCGACGTTATTCAAAACATCTGCACCAACATCAAAGTCACCGAGAAAGCAGTCTTCATGCAAAGGGGCAAAGTCATCATTCTTAAAAACTGAATTAAAATAGTTGTTAAATAGCTCCGCTTTATCCTGAGCGTCAGACACATTGGCTGCATTATATCGGACAGAAGATAGAAGTCTTTTGTTCTTATATTTGGATTGATAATAAGCCCAAAATCGCTTGGGATTCTCTGTCAAAGTAGATGACAGTCCTTTAAAATACTGTTTCCATTTGATGAGGGACTTGAGTTCCGCCCGACGCCTTCGAAAAGTTGCCCAGTGATAAATAGAGGAGGACTTTTTAGCTTTCTTTCTGAGTCTCTCCTTCTTTCTCACAGCTTTCAGAACTTCAGCGTCAATCCATGAAGCACTATTAGCCGACCTAACTTTTATTTTAGGAACACAATCATCTACAGCTGCAAGAAAGAGATCCATCCACTTGGCGGTTGAGAGTTCCGTGTCTTCATCCTCATAAGCTAAATCCCAAGGTACAAACTTTAAGAGATTTCGTAGCTCAACAAAATCAGCATTTTTATAATTATAAGCATAACGCTTAAATGGTTTAATGCGTTTCGGTGGTACAATAATTTCAAAAGTTATTATCATATGGTCTGAGGAAAATTCCCCAGAGAGACTTTCGATACGCCTGACATATTCTGGAACTAGAGTAATAAGCAAATCAAGCGTTGTCGCTCTGCCATTAGCACATCGTGTTGGTACAACACCAAAAGCAATCATATAGGCATTCAATAAATATGGAATCAAAATTGGATGATGAAGTGTAGTTCGACCTCCGCTTGTATTGATGTATGAACAGTTGTCGGATCCTCCTCAGCCGGTTTCCGCATGATGAACTATTCCTTGCTGCTTTCTAATTCACTTTGTGCTTTGGGGTACCTAAAAGCCGTGATGAAACAAATCAAATGTCGCTATTTTAGACATAAGTTAAACAAAATGAGGGCTTCGAGCAAATTAAAATTTTTAGAAATCAATCTTTACTTGCGTGTTTGGCAACATCATTCATGCCTCCCTGCACACGAGAGATTTGAATTGCAACAACTGCAGTGGAACTTGTACTCCTTTTCAGAAACAGACGCAGGACAAGCCTTGATGAATGGATACGTCTTCTCCCACCTCTTGGAGTATCTGGTTTTTTGTCTTCTTCCTGGCCTGCTTCTGATCATTATAACGGCTATCTTCTGAAGAATCACATTCAGAGTCTCGGTTATGCATGACGCTTCGCCTTGTCCACCATGATTTTGCAGCTATGTCGGGTAAGACTGCTGACCTTATGAGCCTGCACGGTCATAACATACCATAATGCTCTTCGCGAAGAAAGTAAGTTTCACAGTGACAGATCGCCAAAAATTCCAAAGATTAGCAATTTTTCCCTAGTTTTCAGAATTTTGTAATAAATCGGGAGAATTTGGTAAAAATTGGGAGAGCGGGAGGCAAGACATCAAATCGGGAAACTCCCGATCAAATCGGGAGGGTTGGAATCTCTGCAATGGCATCTAACTTTCGCAATTTCTCGCAGACTTCGTCCAGTTTCTTTCCGATGTCAGCGGCCATTGAAGGTATTTCGAAATCTTTTTCGTCAGAGAACTCAGTTGTGGGGATTTCTCTTAACCTTTTACCTTCAGGCAATGTTGAAGAACCTGATGACGTTATCGGTCTGTCCTTCCTTTTGGAAGACATATGCTGCACCAGTAATACACATTTTACCAGGGTGTAGGGATGGTGCAGTGATGAGAGCACTCGCCTCCCACCAATGTGGCCCGGGTTGGATTCCTCGACTCGGCGTCATATGTGGGTTGAGTTTGTTGGTTCTCTACTCTACGCCAAAAGGTTTTCTCCGAGTACTCCGGTTTCCCCTCTCCTCAAAAACCAACATTTGACTTGATTTGCGTTGATTGTTAATATCACTTTACAGTGTCCCCAATTAGTGCTCCAGCGCTAAATAGACTAAACATTTAAATGAAGTTTCTTTTCTTTCCTTACCGCGACGGAGCTTCGAAAGCACGCCTATCTTGTCTTAAGTCGTTTATTTAATTATTGAGAGAGTCCTTTGACTGCTAAGATGAGGAATGGCAACCACTCACTCTCAGGGATTTTTGCTAGTGATACCACTGGTGTGTGTTGATTTTTTTCTAGGAAAGAAATAGTCAATTTTTCTCATCATCTTTCGTGACCATAAATTGCGAGATGGACTCGCTTTCATACATGGACGATTTCCTGAACTTATGCCATTTGACCTTTAATTAGATAGTTTTCGAAAACATGGGGCAAAGAGGCAG
>NC_090872.1:40982099-41009599 GCF_036669935.1 Montipora foliosa
TATATTCCTATTTTTCACGTTGCCATGTTACCACCAATAGCGTAGCTCCTACTCTACTATAAAAACTACACGTAACCCATAATCCCTCGATTCGCTCTGACGAAGGGCTAACGCTCGAAACGTCAGCTTTTAGAATCTCTGTACGGTGGCCAATTTACATTATCAACTCCGTTGATAAAACCAAATTTTTGTATACTACTTCCCCACCGACGCAGCACCACAGTTTCTTTAGAAACTACCCCTTCATTCATTTGACTTTAAACGTAGTTGTGTCTGTGGTTTACGTATTCTTTTCCGTTCTGCTTCTCCCAGTTTCCCACCGACTGACTTTGGCACGTTTTTATAGGCACATTCAATCAAATTTCTGCCCGATTAATCGATCCTTTGCCCTGCTGTAAAACCGCTTCCATCGAAAGTTCGTGAACTTTCTTGTTGATCTTTTCCTTTTGGGCGTGTGACTTACTGATGTACGCATGGAAAGGAACATGAAGCTTTGAACTGTATGGCTGGCTTGTCTTGTGAGGACCTTCGTCCACAATAGCTCGTTCGCAATTTCTTTCCTCCTCTTCGGAAATAGATTTCAGTAAGTCAACTACTTCTGTCCAGGCGATTTTTTTCTCTCCGTACATCTGCCCTTTTCGTGCCTTTATCCGCTGGTGCTTGGACTCTGCTGCATGGTTGTAAAAAAATGATTCCCCAAGGCCAGCTCGCTTTCTGACGGGTGAAATCATCTTTTTCTTCATGTCTTGTGCTACGTGTGTCACAAAGTACTTGTGAAATTCTGCTTCGCTTGAATCAGAGAGCACCGCACCCCTTGATTTTTTCTCTCTTAAATTCCAAACGTTTTGCAAACTCTCAAGCTTAGCATCGAATTCTTCGCATCCATCTGAGTCGATAAGACCTTTCTCATGCTTGACATCAGACTCAAATATGTCATGGAGAAACGCTGTACAATGCTGTGACGAAATTCCCAATGACTGAAGCTTCCTTTTACAGTCCTCTTCTACGTGCCTTTTACATGCAAGCCGTGTGGCTGTAGGAAGGTAAGGACTCATTCCTTTCTCTAATGCATCTTCACGGTCCGACCCTACAAAGGGTATGTTCTTTGTGCCGTTGTCAAGTCCTGTGAGTGTGGCTCCAAAATAGCTGAATGTGTCGCTGTTTTTTCTTGTGTGTATCAGTGTTGGCCCGAGTAAAAAAGGGGGCTTCCCTGTTCTCCTGTCTTCCAGCAGCAAATGCCTGTAGGTTGTAGGTGTCAAGTAGAAGTCACCGATGTTAAAAGTCGTGTCGATGGAAAGTATTGAACATTGGTTGGTAGTATTGGCACAAAATCGCTTGACATCTTGAACTTGCCTATCAGACGCTAAACACATGCCGGACTGGGAGAAACTTGCAGGCGTCGTATCCAAACTTTTCCTCATTCTTCCTCGTCTTTCCACTTGAGCGTGAGGTCGTACAATTCGTCCTGACTTCGAACTTCCCTTCCTTTATATTTGACATTCTCCACTTGCTTTCTGTTCCTGGGAATATCTGAAAGGCTACAAACATTGAGTAGGCCTCCGGCCTCTTCGAACACCTCGTCATACACTTGTGACGGTGGAGAAGAACCTTTCCCTTTACCTTAAATACTCTCCAAAACTCCAGGCTTGGTACGAGTGAAAGGTTTACCGGACTTAGAATTACCGTGCGGTTGTGAAGTGATTGCATGTGGTTTTGCATTGAAACTGTACTGTAGAGGTAAGAATCGTTCGGGCGTGAAGCCGTACCCATCATATCTGAGCATTTTGTAGGATCTTCTGTGGAAATCAGGATGGTTGGCGTGCGTCCAGTACGTTCTCTTGAGAAGAACTGTTGAGCGGTTGCAGTCTTTGGGTTTGGTTTTTGAAATGAAATGGATTTTCGAAGCCTTTTCCTCATAATAGGCAACAACGTGACTTTCATCATTTCTAAAAATGCCAAGACCATCTGCTTTCCAGTCCTCTGGGTTTCGAAAACAAGGCGAGTTTTTGTCAAGGTACAAAAATTTTATTTTCTTGACACTTGACGGGTGGTTTCGATGCTACTTTATCCTTGGGAGGATCCAGTAATAGCCGTGCAATGTTGGTGCTTGACATTTCCTTTATTTCGGAGGCATAAACTGATATGTGTTTATCACCGAGATAAAAAAAGGCTGGTTTACACTGATCCTGGCGTCCGGAACCACTCAAAGATGTTTTAGAATCGTCGTCGTCTGACTCAACCCTACAAAACACAAGAAAAAACTATCTGATATCTTGGCTAATGAAGAATTTAAGCAAGGTCGTATAGCACTGGTAACAGGTCCACCCACCCTACCCCATGTATGATAATTACCTGTGTTCATCACTATTGCTTGAGATGCTGGCATAACTTTGATCATCTGCGTTGTCGTCATCTTTAGAGTTATCAATGGAGGCGGCACCCGAGATTTGGTTACCGGTGCTGTATTATGACACTGAATGAATCTAAAAATGTTCATCATCCGGGATTTCGGGATCGTAAATATTGAAACTTCTGACATGATTCAATTTTCCCATAAGTCTCTGATTTATGTTACAATGAACATTACTGTGCATGACAATATTACCTGTGTCCATCACTTCCACTTGAAATGCTCGCATAACTTTGAGCATTTGCGTCATCGTCATCATCTTGAAATTTATCAAGGGAGGCGGCTGCTGAGGCTTGCTTGTTGGTGCTGTATTTTAACACAGTAAATTTAATAGAAGTAAATGAATTATAAGTGTTCAACAACTATTTTGGTTATTTTTGGTTATTTGACTGGCTTTTTACCTGGGACCTCAAGTCGGGCTACCATCATGTCAGGATTCATCCGGACCATCAAAACTATTTGGTTTTTCTTGGAATTTCGATGGTGCTCTCAGATATTTTACTTTTCAAGTGCTTCCTTTTGGGCGTAGCAGTGCTTGTTTTTGCTTCACGAAATTGCTGCGGCCTCTTGTAAGGCGTTGGCTTTCGATGGGTCACCGCAGTTTTGTCTACCTAGACGATGGTTCAGGCAGTCTCCCCGATAATTGTTCCGCTCAAGCAGCGAGTATTATTCAGCGTAAAGATCTCGGTTCTTGCGGATTTGTTGTTAATGAAGATAAGTCGTGCTGGTCGCCCAGACAAATTGGCGAGTGGCTAGGTTTCGTAATTAACACGATTTTAATGCAGTTCCGAGTTCCAGAAAAGAAAGTAGGGAAGCTCAAAGCAATATTAGACTCTGCTATTCAAGACGGCTTCGTAACGTTCCGGAATTTAGCCAAGATTGCGGGATCAGTAAATTCTATCTACCTTGCGGTTGGCCCGATTGCTCGATTACTCACTAGGCAAATGTACGCTGCTATTGATTCCAGATCAGCTTGGGATTCTATATTGCCTATTTCATCTAGTTTGATGGTAGAATTGAAGTTTTGGTATTTGAACATTGACTGTTTCAATGGTTATTCAATTAGGCCACCTCCTACTTTGTCCGTCGTGATATTTACCGATGCAAGTGATGTCGCATTCGGGGGTTTTTCTTCCAATCTTAGCGTTTCTTTGGTCAGCGGCATGTGGCTTGCGGATGACAAGGGCCAAAGTTCTACGTATTGAGAGCTTAAGGCAATATACTACGTGTTAGCATCCTATGCCAAGGAGTTGGAGAGCACGAAAGTGAAATGATAATGCCGCCAGAATTGTTTTAGTTGGCAGTCGCAAACCACATCTTCAAGCGTTAGCAATCGACATTTTTCAGCTTTGCTTAGCCAAGCGCATTGTTCTCGACGCGCAGTGGATTCCTCGTTCTGTTAATGAGAGAGCCGACCTTCAGAGCAGGTTTGTCGACAAGGAGGATTGGTCTTTGAATCCAGTAGTTTTTCAAGATATCGATGTAAAGTGGGGCCCTCATACCGTCGACCGGTTTGCTTCTTACTATAATGCCCAACTTCCCAGGTTTAACTCCAAATTTGCTTCGCCTGGCAGTTGTGGAGTAGACGTGTTTGCCCAAGATTGGAGTTGTGAGATCAATTGGATTTGCCCTCCAGTCTCTTTGATAGTGCGCTCCGTCAGAAAGCTTGAAGCTTGTAACGGGTTTGGGACCCAGGTTATACCCGAATGGCCGTCAGCGTCCTTCTGGCCTTTTTTGCATTCCACTCCTTCTAGATTTAAGAGCTTTGTTAAAGATGTTTTTGTTCTCCCTCGGATTGACAATCTGCTCATTGAGGGTCCGGGACAAATGGAGATTTACAAGTCCAAGGATTCCGCATTCAGTTCATGTCCTTCGTTCAGGATGTTGGCCTTGCGTCTTCAATTTGTATAGCCTGTTTATGGCTTGTCACCATTTAGGTGTGTAGTTTGAGTTTTTGTTCCGTTTAGGAGCTTTCGACTTATGATTTTTATGTATGGTGCCTTTTAGTGCACTTTTGGCTATTTTTGGCCTTTTCACCATTTGGGTGTGTAAATTGATTGATTGCTCCATTTAGGAGACATGGCGTATTGTGCCTGAGTCATGTTTGGTGCCTTTTTAGCGCACGTTTTCCTTATTTATGGTCTTGTCACCATTTTGGTCGGTGGATTGCTCTATTTTTCATACCTTTCGTTTCGTTTTGGGTGTTTTTTATGCACGCTTGCCTAGTTACATCCCGAGTGATGGCTCCATTTTTGAGTTCCTTTGCATTTTTGCATGTATGCTCCTATACCAGAATTTATTCGTGTTTCGCCTTTTTGGCCGCTTTATTCGTTCTCATCCCTTTTGTAATTTTGGAGTTTACGAGTTATATTTGTTCCCCTAATTCTAATTCTTAGGCATTAATATTACAGAAAAACTATAATTATACCTTTGCCAGACATGGTCTTGTTGCGTTGACTGCGTTTTCTGTGCTTCAGATGTTTTGCTGGTCGGCTCATGGCGAGAAGTACCGTCCCTTACAGATCCCTCTCTTCAGTCTTTGATACCGGATCTTCTTGATCTTCAGTTAGAATCCAAGGCGACTTCCACCCTCTGTAAATACAATAACGGCTGGTCCAGATGGCGAAGGTGGGCATCCTCCAAGATGGGCGTTCCAGTTATCCCTGCCAAGCCTCTTCACATCTCCCTGTTTATCACGGAGCTGTGCCATGCGGCCCTCCGGAAAGGAACGGGAATCTCGTCAATCGAAGGTCTGTTCTACAGTATACGTTGGGCTCACAAGCTGGCGGGCATTGAGTGCTGTCCTACTGACCACCCTTTGGTTCAATCGTCGCTTGAAGGTGCCAGAAGGAAGCTGGGTAGACCAATCAAACCGAAAGAACCGCTTTCCATTGACTTGTTGCAAGTTATTACCAAGCATTATAGCTCTAGCGAGTCTTTGGCCCATATTCGCTTTTTACTTATATTACTGGTTGGTTTCGCCGGTTTTTTCCGGATTGACGAATTATTATCCATGAAACTCGGAGATATTACTTTATTTACGGATCGAATGTCTATTTTTGTGCCGAAACGAAAGAATGATCAGATCAGAGAGGGTCATACCTTGGTCATAGCTAGATCGGGAAATTTAACTTGTCCTGTAGCAGTCACTGAGAGGTTGGTTAGTTTTTTACCAGAGCCTAAGAATCCTCATTTTCCTTTGATTAGGCGTATTGTTAAGTCTAAGTCAGGCGAGTGTTTTCATGGAAGCATCGGTATTTCTTATTCTACGATATTGCTGGAATTTAAGAAGCTTGTTGGTCCTTTTGTTGACGATATTTCCATTTTCGGGACGCATAGTATCAAATGAGGGGCAGCTTCACATTCTGCCTGTAGAGCTATCAATGAGACACTTTTAGACAAGCATGCTGGTTGGAAATGTCCTAAAACAAAGAAGCGATACGTCAAGCATGTAGCTGAAGACTCGTTAAATGTGACCAAAATAATGGGCTTGTAGATTCGTTTGATTTTGCATTGTTTGCCTTGCGTCGGATAGGCATTGTATTTTGTTGTGAGGCCTCGTAGGAAAGGCTGGCGAATGAGCCTTGGTTCCTATCCAGATTTCCATTTTTTTCCTCGTGTTGGGGTTTTTGAAGGTTTTTTCTGGCCTCCGTGCTCATTCGTCATTTATTACGTTACTTTATGATTACGCAGCCTTTAGGGAGCAATGTGAGCCTTGGTTCCTATCCTTCGTGTCTTGTGAATTACATTGTCAATATATTTACTCCTAATAAAGTTTGGAGTATGGTCGTTCGTACGCACGCAGACCGTATCCAGTTTGCTCCATGTATTCTGTTGTGCCTTGTGCTATTCGGTCGTAATATGCCTAGTATAGTGCAGAATAGCATCTGGGACTTTGTTTGTTTGGCTGTAACACAAAACCATGAACAAGACTGAGGAACGTTGCCACTGGTAGACGTGCTTTTAGCATCACAGGTGATTCCGTTTAGTAACAGCTTTTACCCAGGTTTAACTTCCTTTTACATAATTCATGTCTATCCCTGTCAGCAGTCTGATACCTACCAAGCCACATAACAAATGATTCAGAAAGCATGAGTGAAAACAGATATGAAATAGTATGGAAATTTGAAAAACCAATATACCTTTTCACTTTTTTCTTCAAAGGAGACCGAGAGGGTGATAGAGCTGAAACGTTTACCTTTCATGAAAAAAAAATGTTAGCATATGTAATAATACAATATTTGTAAGTTAAAATAGAGTGATGGATTCACTCCACATACACGAAAAGAGATTGTATTAAGGATGCCTACTTGTAAAAAATGTGCCTCTTCATTCGAGTCTTCATCAGCACCGGTGTGAAAATTATACGCTGTTGTGTAGCAAGAAAATTTGAAGAAAGCGATTTTTACGAATAAAAGTTCTTAGTACAGCTATTCTCTTTTAGGACACCGGGATTCGGGATTACGGTGGTGCCCACCTTTATGACAATTGGTTATGTCGATATTAATTGGACCAACCACCACTGTCTAATAGAGGTGTCCATGCAGTTTATCAAGATGCCCACGTCAACGACACGTCAACGGTGTTAACTGGAATTAGATAAATCAATACAAATTCCTCTTTTCAACTTGCATACATGCAAATGTTTCTCTCAGTGGTTTCACTCAGGGGTAGGAGTGGCAAGAAATCGGAAAATGGCCTTTAAAAAAAAATTATGTAACATCTTGTCGAAATGTTATAATTATAATAATAGATAAAATTTCCTACTAAAAGTCATGGAATGGCAGGGTTAATCTCATTGAGGCATAAACACATATATATTTACGGAACAAAATGGTCCTTTATTGTTAAAAAGGGAACCAATTGTTCCGAATTCCTAATCCCAAGCGGAAAAAATTGGACCTTAATAGGTGATTTGGGAACTACACCTTTTGCTGTTCAGTTACGCAAAAGATACATTCATTTATGTCAACAGTCAAAACTACGTTCATTAGCACTTCCATGAACTTCAATAACGCGAACGAACTTTCAATAACGCTATTTGCATATGAATTAACATTCAATAGCATCAACGGATGACCAATTGCACCTTTGGACAATCAAAGATAACAAATATACTTTCAATCTCGCGCAATGCTTAAACATTAACACTAATAGGAAATCAATTGCACAGTGTGACAATCAATGGTGTATTAGAGACATCAAATAATCAATTTGCATAGAGACGCACAATCAATTGCACCTCCATACAATCGTTTATTCGAAATGTGTAAATGCGTAAATGAACAGTAAAAGGTGTATAGCTCCCAACAAAAATGGGATTGGATCTTAATGGATGATTCGAGAAATATAATTCCTAAAAATGTGTTCCTTTTTAAAAGGAGCAAGGATGGCACTGTCATTTAGTACGCGGTCTTGGTGCAAGAGGTCCTGAGTTCTATTCCTGGATCTCGCATCCTTGTTTCGACTTCTTTCCTTTCCGTGTAGCTACGTAGCTTTAAATAAATCCCGAGCAGAACAAATTGGACCTTAATTGATGATTTGAGAAGTATTGTTCCTAAAAATGTGTTCCTTCCTATCACATGGGAACCAATTGTTCCGAATTCCGAGCGGAACAATTTAGTTCTTTAGGTGCAGTTTGGTAACTATTGTTCCTAAAAATGTGTTCCTTTTGATAACATGGGAACGGATTTTTTTTATAAAAATACGGAACAAAATGGTCCTTTAGTGTTAAAGTGGAACCAATTGTTCCGAGTTCCGAATTCCGAGCGGAACAGATTGGACCTTAATGTATGATTCGAGAACTATAATTGTTCCTAAAAATGTGTTCCTTTCTATCAAATGGGAACCAATTATTGCGAGTTCCGAATTCCGAGCGGTGAAGGCTGGACCTTAATGGATGATTCGAGAAGTATTGTTCCTAAAAATGTGTTCCTTTTGATAACATGGGAACGTGTTGCTATAAAAATACGGAACAAAATGATCCTTTAGTGTTAAAGTGGAACCGAGTTCCGATTCACGAGTGGAACAAGTTGGTCCGTTATCTGTGATTTGAAATCAAATTGTACCAATAACGCGTTAATCCTTTGTCATTATTTGAAGAACATTTGTTCCTACTCGTGAGTTGTCAAAAGGCTTTATCGCTTCGTTTTGCGAGAAGAGGAACGTTTCTTCTACATTGTGTTTTTGTTTAGCGCTTCGCTTTTTATGCTCATTTTCTGGTCTTTTCTCAGCTGTTCCTAAAGAAAAAATGCTTCCCTTTTTAGCTGTTATTTCCTTTCCTGGTAGATTAAGGAACCATTGGATCACGCTTATAACCTTAATAATATGTATGTCTAGTAATGCGTGCAATGACGGAGTACCTACAATGATAAGAATCCAAAACATTTTACGAATAGCGATTTATGGACGCGTTGGATCAAATTTAAACATGCACAACCGTCACCTCTTTTGCTGGTTCCGATTGGTTAGTTCCGTTGTTATTATATCGGCCTTTGTTGAATGAAACAAACGTGAGCGCTCTTCTTAATGCATTCAGTTCTAATGGTTAAGAAAAATGAGCAAAGCAAACAAAATTGAGTGGTGTAATATCGATGGCGCATTGCCTACACCAAAACGTCTTCACCTAGAAAAAGACGATGCCGACAGTTTCTACCATTGCCCGATCCAACTGTGCGAACATAAAGGATCTCAAAGCAAACGCGGGTGTAGGAAACACCAACAACAAGCATAGTTGGTTCTTTTATTTCGACGAAAAACTTCGAGTAGACTTGAAGCTTGCCGCACACTCTTTAAAAGTGCCAACAAAATCGTCCACCTCAAGTAGAAATGATGATGATGTATCGTCTACGCGTTCAAAACCTGGCGCTAGATCAATGCCTTCCTTCTCAACTTCCAGTCAAATAACCGAGCAATTTCAGACTTGGCTTTCTGGAAGTGGCGGCGGTTACAAGAAAGAACGTCCCGCTCAGAAAATTGTCAACAGATGCTTGAAATTTCTCAAGTTTTGCTGTGAAGAGGGGGAGGAATTAAATTTCGAAGTAATGGATTTTAGCCTGTGTTCTCCAAGCCTGTTGTTTAAGTTTATTGACTATTTACAAGAGGAGTGCAAGCTCAGACATGGCGGGAGATTGGGTTACATAGACGCCATTTCGGAGTTGATCGACTTCAGAGAAGTCAACGGTACATCGGATGGAGTTCTTAGAAAATTATCTGCCACGGAATTGTACATCAAAAGAGCTCGCAAGACAGTGGCGAAGATGATGAGATTGCAATGGTCGCAAGATCTCGATGTCGAATCATCAGAGGCCAGGGGCCACTGGGCAAGCATGGAAGAGCTGTTAGAAGTCGTGTCTTTTCACTTGCCTTGCTACGAACAAACCGTGAAAACGTGTCAAAATGACCCCGGGCAAGTGAATCCCTCAGACCTGACATTTGCAACAAAATTTTTGGCCACCTACTTGTTCATCATGGTGAAAGGATCACGTCCCATGACTTATCAATATCTGACAGTTGAGATGGTAAAGGAAGTAAAGGCGAACGGTGGTCTCATCGATCAGAAAACCTTTAAGACTGCGGAAAAATACGGTTTTGACACTGTAAGTTTGACAGATACGAGCATGCAAATACTCAACGGCTACATGAATTTCGTGAGGCCTTTGCCCAAACTCCAGTGTGACTTTGTTTTGGTCACCAAAAACGAAAACCAACACAGCAAATTGGGCAACGAGATGAGCAAGTTGGTCTTCGACGCTATTGGCAAATACATTCACCCTACGCATTATCACCAAATCGTCGAAACGCAAAGTCTTCACGCGCTTGAAGACAAAGAGCACCAAGTTTTGTCTGAAGACCAAAAACATAGCTCTATCGTTGCCAAAGTGCACTATCAAAAGCGGAGATCGCGCGAAGTTGCTTTAAAGGCCCACGAATGTCTTCAAAAACTACAGGGCACTAAAGGCTCAGAGGTGGATATGGAATTGAACACTAGATTTGGCAGCTCAAGTTCCACAGTCACGTTTGAGCCAACCTTTGAATGTGCACGATTAGAAAATGCACGGCACAAAATCGATACCCGCCCCACTTAAATTGTTTACTTCGCCAGGGCCATCAACGTCGACCGTTGAGATTTACAACAGACAAAGACGATTTTTTAAAGATGGGTATCGATAAGCACGGATTTGGACAATGGACTGCTATTTTGAGAGATCCAGATTTTCGTTTTCAGAAAGGCAGGTTGGCCGATTCTTTAAGGAAGAGGGCTGAACTTAAGTTCTTTCTCTCCAACCAATCACCCTAAGAGACTGCCTTTTCGGAAGTCGGCTCTAATAGTCCAAACTTCAAAGTAGGATGACAAGCTCTCTTTTTAAGACAGTGGCTGGACGCAAATGAGACGCATTTTTTTAATACAAATAAATCAATTTCTCTTTACAAGACTAATGTTCGCGATAACACGAGCTGCTAAGAGACAAAACAAAAACAAAACGATATTAATCTAGAGTGGTGTTCTGTTTCTTTGTGTTCCTGTCTGCGCCTCTTTGTTTCGTACATCATCAAAAGCTCCTCTGAGATAGCAATATTGTCCAGTACGCTGGAGGGCAGTACGCTGGCGAGTAACTGGTTAGAACCACTAGGGTCTTGTGTTTGGAAAAGTTCCTCCTGGTCAGTACTATCGCCTTGCGGTGTTAGTTCAGGTTGAGGCATGGGCTGCAACAAATTCTTGTCCAACATCTGATCTTCTTTGCAAAGTAGACCGTGCTCTATGCAGACCCTTCTCCGCTCTTCCAATGCCTCTGCCGTGTTGTACGTCCCCAAATTACTGTGATATCGATGTTGTTTGAGTTTATCGCACAATAGCTCCTCATACGCTTGCCAATTTGCGCGCATGTACTGATCTCGTTCCGGCGTCAATTTCAGCATGCACTCGTGCAGTTCTCGTTCTGTACTCATCAATCACTCGCCTTCAAGTGCTTGGAGGGCCCTGTCACGACGTCTCCGCTCTTCGAGCCTCCTTTGTGCTTTGTCGTATTTTGTTATTAATATTGAGAATTGGGCTGGGCATGGATTCGTAGGGATCTGCAGGTAGTAGCTCGATATTCTCAGTACTCACTCCCCGGTTTCTGAGCATCTCTTTCCTCCTTTCGTGTCTCACCCTCTTGTCATTTTCTTCTATGTCACGTTTTCGTTCCTGGTCCTTGATCATGTGTTCTAATTGCCTGCATCTCAAACTGTGGTGTTGTGTGTCGCTCATGTTGCGTTTCAAATTGTCTAAGCTGTCGTTTGACGATTGGTGGTCGATGACGGCCTCTTCTGCTGAATCCACAGACATCACTGTCTCATTTTCTTCCTTGCGTTTGGGTGAATCAACTGCAGGCGGCAACACGTCTGTAAAAGACATTGTTCAAAGGACTTCCTTATCAAGCTTAGAAAGAGTGCAATCGAGATGTTCTGCCTGTGAATCTTGGTCTTCTTCGGTGCCGTCCGACGTTTCTTTCTCGTCGTCTGGTTTGCCAGACCGAGGCTCTCTTCTTGGGCATGGTCTATCTCTTGAAGGTGCAATTACGCAGCCTACGTTCCATTGCCGGTTGATCTTCAGGCTTAAACTGCAATTTCTATTGGGCCGTGAGAAACATAGGACAGTGGTTAATGAACGATCTGGCTGTTTGGTACTTGATATCGCATGACATGAATCCACCTTGGGTCAAGATTTTCCAATCGTCAATGTCCATGGTTGACGTAGCTGCTTCATCTATAAAAATCACTTTGGTAGACTTTGTCATCATGGCCTTGTTAAAGACCCGCTGTTTGGTTATCGTAGCTACGTTGGAATGGTGGATGAGTCCGGGTATGGGATGGAAGAGGCTGGTTTTGCCACTGTTGGCGTCACCGATCAGACAAGGGACTCTGTCCTTGTGGCGCTTTTGATTGAAGTTCAGCTACTTTAAGTAATCCTCGCAGAACTCGGCAATTTCTCTGTCAGAAAGGCTGTTTTCCAAATTTTTCTGAAGTATTTTGGTTCGGGCCCTTTTTGTGAGTCGTACCTCCTGAACGCACGTGGAGTGACCATGCCGATCTTTTCATCTGGGATTGGGTTCTCTAAGAAGTGTCTGTCCTTAACCGGCCAGCAATAACCAGCATATACTTTAATGAGGTTGTAATCGATGAAAATTGGTCGAATCACTTCGCAGTCGGGGTCGCCAAGGATTTCAATAACCTTTTTCATGTCCCTGAGTAGCCTCCCTTTAAAAAAAATCGTTTGCTGCCAAACAGTTGACAAAGGCTCGCATTTCGCACTTGTAGGCGTATGTGAACTTGGCTGCAGGGAGCTTTTTGTAAATGTTACCACGGAACAGCGCGTATTCCATTTTCTTCATGGCTATTCAGCCCTATGTCATTTACCAGAACGGTCAACTTATCTTACAAACGGGCTTCCTCATCCGGGTGCATCGTTTTTCTGATACCGTCCTTCAAGCCGAACGTGTCTATTTGCAGCTTTGCCTCTTGCAGTTTTGCGACAGCAGCCTGTAACGCGGAGCTGAAAGATGAATTTATCAGCCATACTCTGGCGACGTTCTCTGTACCACACTGTTGCGAGTCCAACAAATCTTCCTTGCCCAGCATTGTCTCCACCTCGTTTCCGAAGCAATTTTCCTATGATAAATTGACTAACTCCTGTATCAAAGGGTTCTTGTTATCCTTCAGGACCTTGAAGAGCTCTTTCATAGCTGCTAACTCTTTCCCTTCGTTGAATGGTATGTGTGAACAGAGCAGTTGCCTTATCAACTCACACTTGTACTGTCAAACATTCATTAAATATTTCTCTTCGATCGTAGCACCGCTACAGGCTTAAGTGTGTGTGGAGTGAAATCACGGGTTTCAAACTTCTAACGCTAAGGAAAGTTACTTCGACATACCCTGGACTTGGGCTTTTCCACTTATGCGTTCTCCAAATCACATAACTCAGCACACGGTCGTGTTCTCAATCCCTTTTTTTTTTTTAGCGGTTTC
This sequence comes from Montipora foliosa, assembly GCF_036669935.1. NCBI lineage: Eukaryota > Metazoa > Cnidaria > Anthozoa > Scleractinia > Acroporidae > Montipora > Montipora foliosa. The sequence continues at coordinate 40,995,517 of NC_090872.1, forward strand.
TTAATCCATCAATCTCAGATGTTTGCCATTACGACTAACAGGGGCAGCAAAGGATGAACTTTTCAATGCAATGGCACAACTACCGTACTAAAGCCTGCAAATAGTTTCGAGCAACGTTAACGCATATTAGGAAGGGTATGCATTATAAAAATAAAGGGTATGCACCTGTTGTGTCTCCGTTTCTACGCCGCATTCCAATAGGGCACGGTGTATTATCAGAGGGTTGTCAGGGGCACCATTTGGCGTTGTTAAGGCAATCCAGTAGTTGATTGAAGGACACAATTTCTCTTTTATCACGCTAGGATAGTTTGAAATCCACTCTCCGCTTACAGCACCTGCCACTTGACTTGTTGTTAATGAATTGTCATCACTTCCATCGCTACCATCTTCCTCTTCGTTTTCTTTCTTTTTTCGTCGTGCACGTGCAGCTTTTGTGCACTTATTGCTCCAAAGAATAGCGCCACATTTTTTATTGGTGTGAAAAAAAAGGAGAAAGATAAGAATAGTAACACACTCAAGTAAACTCTTGTTTATTGTAAAAGCAAACTAAAATCAACCAAGCTACTGCTTCTTACCGCAAATTGCTTTGTCACAAGTATCCCTGGTTTTACATATGTTCTTCCAAGCTCTTTGAATGCCTACTTCGTTGACTTTGCACACACACTGTGCCTTCACAATATTACATTTTCCCGCGATTATTGGACTTACATGACACAAGGCGGCACTCTTGATCGCTTGACTGTTAAGTTGACGACAAGGATATCTGGTCCTGTTCATGTTGTGTCTACTCGTTTTTTGCTCTAGAGGCCTCTGAATTTATATCAAAATCGACTTGTGACATCTCGAGGAATAAAATTTAAAAGAAACGGCAATTTATAAAAGTGTTTAATTTGAGGTTTCAAATTGCCTTTCAGCGACTTGATCAATTGACCTCATTACCCTGGTGAATTCATGACAAACAATGAAAGGAGTTCACCAAAAATATTCTCTTTTGGGCATCTGAAATACGCAAAGAGTCATTTGAGTAACAAGTGTAATGTTCGTAGATTGCGTTCCATGACACCGTTTGAAAGAGAAGCAATTGGTAATCTAAGTCTATTAAACCATGCCATGCTCAAGTTCAAAATTATTTCACACAACGTAGCATATTAGTATTCTTCATACGTAAATGGGAAAGCAGTTTTTATGAATTGTTGCGATGAGTGTTCATTGTTCTCCTCAATTGGAGCAATTGGTGTAGATTGCGTTGTTCGGGAAACTTGTTAACGGGTGTGGCGTTTGTAGATTGCATTCCATGGCACATTGCTTGAAAATCTCAAGCATCTTAAATTAAGGTGAATTCAAAATTATTTCACACGAAAACTTGATTGCTTGGTGTCGACTGTTCTCTGTTCGTTGCGTAATATAGTGTTACTTGTGTTCTCAAAGTTCAGAAAGCTAATATCTGATTGAGACAAAACAGAACGAGGTTGAAAAGGAAAATTCAAAACAACACCGACTTTAAAAAAAATGCACATCAGACGTTTTACAGGGACATAAAAGTGGCTAGGAACAACTTCAGCGAGACCACCCATTGAGGGGAAAATAATTTATCCGTAAAATCCGTGACATCCGGCCACGGGACAAACTTTTTAACCGGCCAGAAGGAACTTCCAGTTTAATGTAAAATCAACAGTTTCCACGAAATCCGTGCAATCCAACCAACATACAGTTTTCTTAACGGGCCGTGAAACAAACAAACAAACAACCAGGAAGAATGCATACATGTCATTTGGGGGAAATGAGAGTTCGGCTACCAAAAAATTTAATCCTGAAGTCAACTCATAGGTTAGAGCTTTGTTTTTAATGTGTGGCCTAAAGATAAGTTTCTCATAAAGAACTATGGAACTTCAACTTCTCGCAAACTGAAAGAGAAGTACTGAGTCCATCAGGGCCCACCAGGAAAAGTTTACAGAACACCCGATTAAGTTTATTGTTAATGATCCACGTAGTAAGATTACCAGCCTCCTGCCTCCCTCAGTTTCTATCTCATGTGATCTGAGAAGGCAGAGGAGGTTTGCCACGCCTCTTGTAAAGACAAATAGATTTGCAATTTCATTCATAGTTAAGAGTGCGAGGGAAGCATTTAAGTAATTTCTGAAAGTAGTCGCTTTGTAATTTTATAATAGTAGTAGTTTTAAATCACTTCTTATATTTCTTACTTGTAAAGAGGTGCAATTCAGTTTTTTAACTGCAATGTTGTTCTTAATAAACACAGTCTATCTATCTATCTATCTATTTGGACATGTCAAATCAACAGTTTCCGTGAAACCCGTGAAATCCAGCCAAAATACAGTTTTCTTGACTGGCGGTGAACTTCCAGTTTGACTAGGCAGTCGACCGACAAATCTTTTTCTAGGAAACGGTGGATTTTACGGATTTCACGGAAATGTTTGACAGATAAATGTAATACATCTCTTTTTATCTGTAAGTATCTCTTATAGAAAGAAACATATTTATAAAATGTGCAAAACACTTGGGTTCTTAAACTTGGTCTAATCGAGAAACTTTTTCGCGTTTTTGAATCTAGCTTTTCTTCTATTGACGATTTAAAAAAGAAATATATCTTTTTCAATACATTTGCTTGCACTTAAGGTGCTAATACCTAAACATGTTTGCATGTGAAAGTCAGCTGTTAATACCTGTGAAAGGTTTCTACAACTGATGAACACTGAAATCGACAATTTGTGGCCAACGCATTCAATTCAATTAGCTTCTATTCTGTTTATTATCTTCTATTCGGCAACTGAAAGTAGAAAGGCGACATGGTTTAGCTTTGTAGGTTTTCAGCGTAGATTAATATATTCGTATCATATATGAGTGAAGTTAAATATTTAGTAACTTGTAATAGTTTATATTCTATATACAAGGCTAAAAGTTAAAAAATTAAAATGTTCAAACCAAACGTTTTCGGCTGTTTGCCATCATCAGGGTTAAAATGGGTGACCGTCCGCGCGTACATTTATATCTCATGTAATTCCCAAAGGGAAAAGTTTGGAGACATAAGAAATGACTTGTTTGTTCAAACTGGGGCGGAATTGTTGGATCATTAGTAATAGTTTGTGCATAATAGTTTTACTAATAGTTTGTGCAGCAAGAATTCTAATCAAAAAATCAACTTTCACTTTTTTATTACCTGTTCAAGCGACTGCAACAGGAATAGACAATTTTGTAAATAATTTTGGTGGCCTCGTTTAGTATCAATTTTGTAATTTAATGTTAGGAGTATTTTTGGCAAGAAATTTCAGCGCTAGTTGTGTAGTGTTAGTTTTGGCTAAACCCTAGCTTGCGTAATTAAATTTTGCCACCATGTCTGACAAATCATAATTAAACAGATTCCTATCTCAAAACAAAATGTTGTGCTTTCTATCGCGCATGTGTACAGACCTTTGTGGTGACTCAAGAGGAACATCGGGTATCATTAGCTTACTTCAATGCAGTGACTCCATAGAGAGTCACCTTGCCTCCATCCATTTGTCACGAGAGACCATAACAGAGGGACAGCTTATCTTGGCGAGGGCTGGCCTTTTTGATTTAGACGACTTGCTTGTCGCGCAAATGTCCGTATGCGCCAAGGATAGGCACACGTATGGGACGTTCTGGCGACCCAGAACAGCCTGTCAGTATCCAGTACATCAAATGCGTCCTGGTAGGAGCCAAAAAGGGGCAAAGAGCCGATATTCAGTCTTGAGATGGCTAAAGCCATATATCAAATGTATGGTGTTCTTGTTCAAGTCGGTTCAGGTGCGTACAACAAATTGTAACTTTCTGACACACCTTTTGTTATATAACACTGGCGTTAAAACGTTTCATCTTTTTTCTTTGCAAAATAGTTTACCTCAGTTTAGAATTTTTATATGGGATAGTTTTTCTTGTCGTGCATGGAGGCGGAGGGTTATTGGCGTCTCCTGCCTGTCTGACTTCTTCGTGTCGTGTCGGCTAACAGCTCTTTTTGCACTATTACCTGATAATCCGTGTTCTAGAAATAGTTAACAAATAGATTCCATGTTGCCGTAAGCCTGTTCAGTAATAGATCACAGATGATGTCAAAATGTGGTAAGAACAAAAACGTGGCACACGAGGCGATAGCCGAGTGTGTCACTGATGTTCTTACCACATTTTGCGGGCGTCTTCTGTGATCTTTTACTGAACAAACCCACGGCAACGTGGAATCTATTTGTTTTATATAGCAAAGAAAACGTAAAAGCTGACGGTGAAGTTACCAAAGAAATGACCCTGCAGATTTCGGATTTAGTTTAGGATACATACTGTGTTACACCTCAACAAACAAAGGGAATATATTCATAAATAAGGCTCATCTTGATTAAAAAAACCAGGTCTGCTTCTGGGATACAACGGACAACGTGATATCTTTTTTTCCCCCGCACCCCAATTCAAAAAAGACTCCCTCAGAAAAACGAGGAGAAACATAAGAAATGGGGAGAAAATGGGAAAAATGCGAAGTATTACCTAACCCCCTCTCACTCAAAGACACATTTGTGGAGCAAAGCGATGTTCTTAATGTCACTGGTAAGGAAATTCATATTGTCCTTGGGATGATGTTACGTCCCGAATTTGTTAGGAACAGACACATTTTATCGCTTTTTCAGGGGCTAGGGAAGTTACAGTGCAGTACCTTACTTATATTGCATACTATTGAGAAATGAAGAAACAGGATTAAACTCGAATCCTGCTATAATTTTTATGCAATTGTTATGACTACTAGAGACTGACTATTTAAACAACTTACAGTTATTTGTAATATCTGCCACAACCAACACAATGCTTCCGTGAAAGAAATGCCCTGGGTCATGCTTTTTCGGAAAAGGAACCTAACCAGTCACCCAGTTGTGCGAGGTGAGTACATTTATTTTTTAAATCATTAACCATGCATGCCAGTAAATAAAGATATAAATAAAGCTATGCGGTATGAACCACAGTTTCTAAGACCCAGGATGACACGTTAAACTGAAATCCCCATTCGTTTAAGAATGCAGCTGGGTATGTTGTCAAAATCCTATTTAATTTGTTTGAATCTGTTGGTAACAGCAATTTAATAAATTGGACATTTTTTATTTGCTGAAAATCATCATAAAAGGCATCAACAGAAGAAAAACGCAATTAAAAATTTTTATCACAATTGGACCCTGTCGTCATTTTGTTATTCCCATAGAGAAGTAACTTTTGCTTCGTTTATTGCATATTGGGTGTACAAATATACCTACCGTACTCGAGCATATTTCGTACCCGCATTTTTTAAAAATAATTGCTATGAAAAAATATATGTTCTTAATATTTTGCTCGCTCTCAAATGAAATTAATTTTCATTTTAAGCCCTTGTAAAGAAGCTGCGTTAACTTAGCTTGCGTCTTCAACATACTCTCCCCTAACACCCTGTGTTTCGAGGCGTGGCTGCAGCAGTGATGAAACGTGGACGCATTCAGCTCTGCTTGTATTTGAAAACAGCATGCAAGAGTTTGGACTGACTCCAGAGAATGTTGAAGGTCCAGTCCAAGTTTTCAACTCTTGTATGGACAGCCTTGCCAATGCTCTAAGAGAGCCTAGGATTGATCCTCTTCAATCGCAGGTAGCTTGATGGGAAAACTGTTCTAATGCTGACAGATCAGCAGTTATCCATAACGCAGAAGAAGCGTGTCAGCTGATATGTGATGTAATAGCGCCAAATGATGGAAAGCAATTATTCCAAGCCATGGTACAACGACAACAAAATAAGGGGAAACTGGTGGTGCTGGTATCCAAGCCCTTGTAATTAATTGCGTATCAGAAAGCACCTTCTAAATCTTTGAAAACAGAAATTCTGAGTATCTATGCTAATCGATTCACCACAAAAGAGCTTAAAGACATTTACAAGCCATTTGAAAATCTTTCTGATAGACAAATAAAGAAAGCTAGAGCTCAAACGAAGACTAGTGGGCCTGGAGTACTTGTTGAAAAAGTACCACAGCACAGAATCCGTCTGAACCAGCACCAGCTAGACCATTTTTTAGAGTTTACCATGAGGCCATATTACTACCAAGACATAGCTTATGGTACTCGCACCCTTAAACTTGAGAGTGGTGAAGAACTTACTATGCCTAACGTCGTTCGCACCGTGGCCAGATGCACGATTATCAACCAGTACTTGGATCATTGCCAACAGACTGGATTTCAATCGATCAGCATATCCACCATGTGGAGAGTACTTGAAGTTCAGGAAGCCTCGTAGAGAAAATCATTGAGAGGTCTTGATAATACAGCAGCTGATGGTGCAGATGGTTTTCAGGATTTGTTACGAATCGTAGAGGAGTTAGAGCGTGCTAGGGCTCTTAAGGACTGGTGTGAAAAAGCTCGAAAGAGGCTACACAAAGGCAAGTTGTATCTCAAGACAACATATCGCGACCACTGCAGAGAGGATGGTAGCTGCTGCCCTGATCACTGTAGAGCATTTGCATCGAGCGATGTCAGTGACTCTGACTATAAAGACACATGCGGCCATAGTCATGACATGGCGTGTGGTAACTGTGAGAGTCTGAAAAGTGTTGTGGGAGAAGTAAAAGATGCCATTACCGAGTACAAGACCCAGCTGGGTAAAGATCAAGCAAATGATTTTCAGTATAAAGCAACCGGTGCTGCCTTAAAATCTTTGATTGGAAAGCGCATGTTCCCAGAGCGCAGAATCAAGATCAAGTTAAGCGCCAAATTCTCAACTCTCTTGAGGAACATGAAGCATTCATAGTAGTTGATTGGGCAACGAAGTTCACGGCCATGAAGTTTCGGGAGAAGCAGGCAGAGTGGTTTGCAAAGAGAGGAATCAATTGGCACGTGAGCAGCGTTATCACGAAACGAGACGAAAGCCTTGAAGTAACCTGCTAGGTACACCTTGTCAACAGTTGTCCACAAGACCGGTTTGCAGTATTATCAATCCTGGAAAATCTCTTGTCCACCATAAAGCAAGGAAATCCAGAAGTTAAAAAAGTGTTCTTGAGATCAGATGAGACAGGGTGTTACCACAATAGCAAGCTAGTGTCGTCCTTTCAAGAAGTCAGGCACCGCCTGGGGATTAAGATCGTGAGAGACGACCACTCCGAGCCTCAGTCGGGAAAGGATATGTGTGACAGGATTTTGTGTCCGATGAAGGCAGCTATTAGAAGGTACTGCAACGAAGGCCATGACGTTGTCTCAGCTCAAGATATGTATACCGCCTTGAAAGAGAGACCAGTAAAGGGCACGACAGCGACGGTACGTGCTATCCAGGAGCAGTGCGCAACGCTGGAGATAAGCAAGATTCCGAACTATAGTAACCTGCACAACTTCAAGTTTACACATGAAGGCCTACGTGTATGGAGAGCCTTCAATGTTGGTCCGGGGAAGTTTATCCCATGGAATGACATTGTAATTTGTCCCCAAACAAAAACAAATTTCTTGGATGAGATCCCATTCTTCCCTACTACCGCTAGGCGGTTTGCATTAAGAGAGCAAAGCAAAGCCGAGGTCAATGATGACAAGCTCTTCGAATGTCCTGAAACTAGCTGCACTGAAGAGTTTCAAAGTCAGGCCGACCTTGACCTCCATATGAATTTGTTTGGTCATCGCACAATGCCGCAGCCTGTGAATGAGGGTCTCTATGATAAACTGAGGAGAGACTGGGTTGATCACTTCCAGACGTTGACTTTGCAAAGTGAAAGTTCAAGCGGAGCAACAAGGACGGAGACAGAATCCCTGACAAGTACCTCACGATTGCAAATGGGATGGGCACTTAAAAAAAAAACACGTAAAAGTGAGATTTTCTCAAAAGGTTAGGCAGTATCTGATACAGAAGTTTAACATCGGACAAGGCACTGGTAAGAAAGAAGATCCAGCCCAGGTTGCGAAGGATGTGCGGACTGCTTCCACAATAGAGAGAGAGGGAATGTTCGCTAGAACGGAGTGGCTCTTGAAGTGCCAAATTCAAGGTTTCTTTTCGAGGTTGTCTGCAAGCATCAAACAGGGAAGTCAGAAGGAAATAGAGTTAATGAGTGGAGGTGAGCAAGATACATCCACAGAAGAGGACGACGATTTAGCAGAGGAGTACGCTTGCAAGTTAGACGAGGAGCATTTGAGAGAAACAAGCGAAGCTGTCCTGGGGAAAGAAGGTTTGACCCACCCAATCTTGTACGATATTTACGATCTGTGCACGTTTGCAAGAGAGGCGAAGCTACCAACTTTCAAGGTCAAGATGCTTAGAGAGATCTGTACACATTTCGACGTCAAATTTCGATCCAGAGATACCAAGGCAGTTCTTGTTACAAAAATTAAGGAAATGGTTTCAGAATGTAGACCTGAACGTGTTACCTCAATTGTTAAACGGGTACAATCAGACCCGTCATCGAAGTATTGACATGGCCCCACGAGACGTCACCGATGACAACGAATGCGTTGTATGGACCAAACTGTATGGAACACGTTTGAAACGATGCCCTCGACCTAAACTCAAGGTGGGCAATCCTGTCCGTTTGAGTAAGAAACATCGTCCGTTCAAGAAAGGCTATCTCCCCGGTTGGACGGAAGAAGTCTTTATTGTGAGACGTGTGGTGTGAGGACCTGTGGTTACTTATCACTTGGAAGAATGGGATGGCACACCCTTGGAAGGGAGTTTTTGCGAGCAAGATGTCCAAAAAGTCGCCGTGCCAGACGACGCTTTGTTCCAAGTGGAAGAGATTTTACAACGACGTGGACACGTGGTGAAAGTCCGATGGTTGGGCTGGCCCCCAAAATACAATATTTGGGTCCCTCGTTCCTCTTTGACGCATGTATAAAAACAGATTTTTTAAAAAAATAAAAAAGATGAACCATGTCGTGTTACGCTACCTTGTCGAGTCATGTGCAGAAAGCCGAGTTTTCTGACAATGGCCCCTCTGACTTCAAGGCACGGTTGCCTAAAGATCGCCTGTGGCAAGAGGATGACGGATGGGAAGTGGGACTGTCCGGCACGTTGTTCCCTATCATTCCACCACCTGACACCCCGAGAAAATCATGGTCCACGAGGCGTACCATGTGGTGGGACATCCGGAAACATGGAATAAGGAAGGATACCTGTGCACCTACTACTATAGCACCACAAAAAAGGTCAATAACAAACTACAGATCGCATGCAATAAACGGGATGTCGTGCTGTTGTCGGAGATTACCCCTTCGAAGACGGGCGTCGAGTTTATCAAGAAGATCATCCATCGAATGGAACAGAAGATCGCGGACGATTTGCGAGCTGGGGAGCACCTTCACTTTGAGTACCTCAATACCAGCAAGACCCCCCCAAAGACGAGGATCGACAGAACCGTGGCCACGTTTGCATGGGAGGAAGACAATTTGATCTTGGACAATACGGAGGTGTTTAAAAGTGGCATCCAATGGAAATATTTTGGATGGGTCGTCGAATTGGCTCTGCACATGGGATGGTTGACGACCAATCCCGGTTTGGATCGGTTTACGCCGAGGCATTATCACCGAGGTCCCAATCTACTGATGGTACCCTTTGATAAAAATGAACCGATGCCAGATTATGCCAAAGAATCGTTCCGCGACGGATTGATCTTTCAAGAATATCCCAATGATTTTTCCGAAGGACCGGTGGCCGTGGTCACCGAAGGTCAGGGATGGGAGTTTCTATCAGGAGCCCACTTCATGGTGATGGCCAAAGCCTTCAATTGGCACTTTGTCCGTCTGAACGAAGCCTTTGCCAAACTCAAGCAGACCCCATTGGCGGTGCAGACGATCGAACGTCCCTTATTTGTCTACGTCAATCTGGTGGAAAGTCAATGGTTAGAGGAGTCGTACGATGAATTGCTGCGAACCGTCCCCTATAAAAGTGGAGGCGCCTGGTGGGAACCGCGTCAGGTACACTACCATCGTCTTCGTGGATCTACGATCAAGACGGCACAGGTACGTGTGACAGAAGTGAACGGGCGTCCCGTCACCTTTCCGAAGGAGACATCGACCACCCTCTGTCTCCATTTTCGTCGTCGTCGTCATGGATCGTGTCGTTTTACTCAGCGATGTCTCGCCAGAATTTCTGAATATTACCAGCAGCCGTTTCAAAGTTCGTTTACCGCATCCTGTGAAATTTGATGGAGACTGGGAAGTGGGTCTGACCTCTGTGTCCATGTCCGACCAAGGGTTGGATTTGAAAGAATTGTTGGATCCTGACAAAGACAGCTTGTTATCAAACCGGTACCGAGTGGATGCCGACCGAATCTATACCCAAACAGATGATTCATTCGAAAGCAATCCGCCATTGTCGATGGGGTGGGATTCGTGAAAGCTCTCCTTCATCAGATGGAATGGCAGAGAAACATGAAGCTCCAAAACATTAGAGGTGGGAGTGTGCTGGACCATCGGCGGGTGACGTTTCATTGGGCAGAAGAGGATGCCGTGATGGAGCGGAAGACCTTACGTGATATCCACTCAGCCGACATCCGATTTTCCATTCAGAAACTTGTGGCCTTACGCTTGGGATGGTTGACGAGAATGAAGGATGGAACGTACAACTTGGGTCCCAATCTCGAATATTCCCTCTACGACAAGGATGCCCAGAAAATGACCCATGTGAGTTCAACTGAATGGCCTACCAATCGTCTGTGGTCCGTCCCCTCTGGATCGGACAACAAACTCGTCCTCAGTCAGATGGTGGAGTGGAAATTTCGGAATCTCAATAAAGCTTTCGAACAGGCCGTCACCCAGATGTCGAGAACCTTGCTCTTGTATTCGGATGTGGTGAACAGTAACATTGTGGGGGATGCATCGCATCCTTTAGTACGTGAAGTCTATTACCGACGAACTGGTGTGGGTACTGTGTATTTCGAACCTCTACACACCCAATGGTTACCGTTACGTCGCCCGTACGTGGACGTGATCGAACTCAGTTTGGCCAAAAGCAGTGGACATCTGGTTGCGTTTGGAAAAGGCAAGACCATCGTCACCTTTCAATTTCGTTGTCGTGGGGTGCAGGTATAAAAACCGGTCGCCCCCTCCTAGGCAAAGACACAACATCCCCATGAGAGGCGGAAGTCTGACGCGGTATTACCCTCCTGCTGCACGCAGTCAAGGCGGGGACAGTTTTACAGAGGAATTGATTCAGATCGCTGCGCCCGTGATCTTGGAATCGTTGCAATTGGGACTTCGTACAGCTTCCAGTGGAAAATCCCTAGGTGTTGTTGGAGACGTCATTGGACAAACCTTGAAACGAGGAGTCAAACGGAAAGCCGCCGCACTGATCCAAGTTGTTCAATCGCGTCCGCATCGTCAACAGGCATTGAGTCGATATGGGACGCCAGGTTCCAGTATAAAAGGCACCAACCATCCACGTCAGGTCGGTGGTTGGTTGAGCGGAGCCGTGTCACGGCCTCCTGAGTAAGCCTTAGTCCCGTTCTTGACCCGAAGACTTCAAAGAAGACGAAACAAGAAGAAGAAACGATGAGTTTGGATGTGTTTACAATCCCCTCGGCCAACGTGACCGTGCAAGGGTATCGCAACGTGAAGTACAGTCCATCCAGTACGGGGATCACACCCATTTCCTTTTCCATCCCAGCCTTGGACGATTTCGTCGATTTGAACCGGAGTTTTTTGAAGTGGAATTGAAATTGAATTCCACATCGACGAATGGCATCGTGGCTGACGTCAACGCGGCTTCAGATGGGGACAATACCCGATTTGTCAGTCTATGTGACCAACAACCTGGGTCACAAGCTCTTCAAACAGATGAATCTACGGTTCAACAGCACTTTGATGAGCGAATAGACCGATACGTATGCTTACAATGCCTTCTTGGAAACGCTGCTGAATTACAATCGAGATGAAGGGGAGACCTTGCTGGCGCCTCAAGGTTGGCTGAATTATTTGAATGTGACAGAACACTTAACTGCTGGTGGAGCCGCGGATGACATTTGCACGACGAATGGATGGGGACACGGTGATACCACTCCCTTGAAGACGGCCACCGTACCATTCTACAACAACAATAAAGCCACCTTCATCGTGCATCTGCATCTGGAAGCCTTTCGCACAGGACGCGTGCTGGTGCCTGGAGTGGAGATCGTCTTGGAATTGTTTTGCAACCGACCCGAGTTCTTTTTGTTTGGAACGAATACCAGTGGTGTTGTCAAACGTCAAGTGACGTTGAGTCAAGGTGACCTCAAAGTGACGCTGCATCTCTGCCGTTTGTCCCTGAACCCATCCGTGTACAATGCTCTACAGGCCAAGAGAACAGTCAAAGAACAGTGGGCCAATTATCCAGTGGTCCGAAGCGAGATCCGTACGTTTCCGTTCGATGGACGGACCACCAAGTTCATGGAAGACAACGTGTTTGTGGGCTAGGTGCCAGACCGGATGATCGTGGGGTTGTTGGACAGTCGAGGCTTCAATAGCGATTTGGAGTATTACCCGTTCGCTTTTCAGAAATTTGGGGTGATCCGGATTCGTCAAATCATTGACAGCGAAGAATATCCGTACCCAACCTTGGAATTGAATGGAGCCAATGGCTGTAAAGACCTGTTGGGATACCATCGTTTCTTAGAAGTCAGTGGTTCGTTGCTGAATCATCGTCCCAGTATGATCCAACCCAGTGAATGGGGACAGGACAAGAATTGTACGTTGTTTGCCTTTAGCAATGTACCCAATGGAGACGCGGATGATCTAGGACATCGAAACCCTAGACAAGCCGGCAATGTCCGTTTGGAAATCGATTTTCGTGCGATCACTAACAAGAATCTCACGGTCGTGGTATGGGGTGAGTTTGAGAATGTGTTCCAGATCGACGACAAGGGTGGGATTCTATATAACGTGCGTCGATGAACCCCAAGAACAAAACATGGAATTTGTGCCATTGAGTGACGTCGCCCTTCATCATTTGACATTGGACGATCCTATCCTGAAACGTGTCTTTCACGTCGTGCATCCTTCCGATGGGTTACCGTCCCATCCCACCCGCACAACGCGAGCCGCCTACATTGTGAACACGGATCCACGAGGCGAACCTGGAAAACGTTGGTTAGGACTCTGGAGGGAAAAGGGAGCATGTGAAGTCATGGACAGTTACGGCTACCCTCTGACTACCTATCAGGCGCCAGGTTTGCATGACTGGTTGGCGCGATGGTCCCCGGTATGGCGCAACCATCGGACCTTACAAGCCTTGAACAGTACGGCGTGTCGTCATTATGCTTTGCTGTTTTTAAAAGAACGAGCCCGAGGACGGACCATGGAAGAGTTTTTAGAAGGATTTTCCTGGTACGATTTGGTGGGGAATGATTGGATGGTGGGCAATCAAGTCCGTCGTCTTTTGGTTCAAGATTTGAATGCCATACCCTCGCATCAATCATGTATTGTGCATGAGTTTGTTGGAATTTGTGAATGAAAAAAGCGTACCTCACGGAAACGGTATGCGTGTCTTGTCTTACATAAATAGTCGGGTCGTACACGTATAACATCATGGATGGGAGTCCATCACGTGATGGAGTATAACCCGGGACGTCGGTACACAACCGGGCCCTTTAAAAGAAGTGTACCCTCTCGTCCTTTCTTGCTTTTGTCATGATACGTATGCCCAGTAGTACGATGATTGTCGGTCCGTCGGGAAGTGGCAAGACGCAATTGACCGAAGCACTCTTGACGGAAGGCATCGTGTTTGAGGGCAGAAAGACAAGACCGTGTCATTACTGTTACGCCGTATGGCAACCCCGGTTCGATGGCATGAAACGTCAAGGCATCCGTTTTCACGAAGGAATCCCTGAAGTCGCCGATCTTCAAACATGGTTTCCTCAAGGTGGGGTGTTGGTCTTGGACGATCTCATGGATGAAGGAGGGAACGATAAACACAGGTTGGATCTCTTTACGCGAGAATCCCATCATCGACACATTACGGTCTTGTACTTGTGTCAAGATCTGTTTCCACCTGGGAAATTTGCCAAGACCATTTTGCACAATGCGCATTACGTGATTGTCTTCAATAATCCCAGGGATCAGACGGGATGTCGCGCGTTGGTCCTCCAAGCCTTTCCAGATCGATGGCGAGACG
>NC_090872.1:41014599-41027099 GCF_036669935.1 Montipora foliosa
CCGCCCTATTTGAAATACAACCAGGGACTCCAAGGCCTGGTTCTGAATGACCAGGATGGTACATTATACAAGGACAATTTGTGCTTCTTCCGCACCCTGGCCCTCAGCAATGGGTGTGCTCTCTGCAATTTGGAAAAGGCGGCTAAGGAAGCGTTTGAGATGTATCGTGCCGCCCATCTGACCAATCAAAACCTCCAAACATTTAAAGGAGTACAACTGGACGACCTGTCCGATCTCGAACGCTTGTTCAAAAAGAACATTTTTTGTATATGCGTTGGGACCCGTACAAGTGGATCAGGATGAAGAGGTGGAGGATGAGGAGGACGAGCACACAGTGAAGCTGATTTATCGCTCCCTTGGCCAGTACGAGGGTACAGTCTACTTGAACTTGTACGAGACTCATTTTTCGTACATTTCTGACATGAAAAAGTACTCCCACTCGTACCAATGCAGTCACGGTGGGAAATTTTGGAAGACAGGCTTCCAGTTAAATCGACACGAAAAGACCTGTGAAGGGAGCGTCGTCCACAAGTTCCCTGGAGGTGTTTACCGACCTGCTCGATCTCTCTTTGAACAGTTGGAAGAACAAGGGATCGAGGTGCCCGAACGTTTGAAATACTATCCTTATTGGGCCACCTATGACATCGAGGTCATGCTCGTATCTCAACAAGACTTGAACAATACGGACAACTTGGAGTGGACACAAAAACATGTACCCGCCAGTGTCAGTATTTGTTCCAACGTCCCCGAGTTTACGGAGCCCGTATGTTTGATCAGTCATGGGAATCCCCACGAGTTGGTAGCTGAGATGGTGGAGCACCTTGAGAGTATCAGTGCAGCGGCGGCGGAGATCTAACCCGAAGGTCGTGGGTTCAATTCCCACCCTGGTCAGAGTTTTTCTCTGTCCTTGTGTGGGCCCATTTCCATTTGTAGGGCTAACGCTCACATGGTTCATATGGGATTGAAATCTAGCACTTCACATTACACTCTATTCAGTTAATCTTATGGAAGATTCCGAGATGGAGGCGCTTTTCGAATCCATCGAGCAAAAGCTGGAAGAACAAGAGGAGGAAGAGGAAGAGGAGGCAGAGGAGGAGGAGGAGAACGACGAGGAGACGCCCCCCAAGAAAAAACCCGTGCCTCCCCTGTTCAAACTAAAAGCCAAACTGGAGGGACATTTGGCCCAGTTTCCTGTAATCGGGTTTAACTCTGGCAAATATGACATCAATGCCTTGAAAGCGTTCCTGATGCCCATTCTGATGGATGATCTTAAGTTCACCATCAAGAAAACCAATACCTTCATGTGTCTGTCCTCAGAGCGTCTGCGTTTCTTGGACATCCTCAGTTTCTTAGCGCCTGGATTCAGTTACGCTAAATTCTTGAAAGCCTACGGGTGCACGCAGACCAAAGGGTTCTTCCCGTACGAGTGTTGGTTTGATTCTTTAGACAAGTTGGAACAGACGTGTTTACCACCTCCTGAAGCGTTCCATTCCACTTTGCGCAACGAAGACATCTCCGAGGAAGACTATGTGTACTGCCAACGGGTGTGGCAAGAACACAACATGCAAACTATGCGGGATTTTCTCGAATGTTACAACAACCTGGAAGTGGAACCGTTTTGCGAAGCCATCCAGAAGATGAGTGATTTCTGGAAAGAAAAGAACATTGACATGCTGAAACAAGGCATCTCCATTCCGGGTGTCACCCTCATCTACCTGTTTGCAACGCTACCACAGGACACCTTTTTCACTCTGTTTCATGAAAAGGACAAAGACCTGTATTATACCTTACGGGATAATATGGTGGGCGGGCCAAGCATCATTTTTCACCGCTATCACGAGAAGGGAAAGACCAGGATCCTTCAGGTGGAGATGGAGGCGGTTAGACGAGACCCCAAGCTATGTCAAGGGGTCGTGGGCTATGATGCAAACGCCCTCTATTTGTGGATTATCATGCAGGAGATGCCCACCGGATACTATGCTCGTCGGCGTGCTGAGACCGGGTTTCACAAAGAATACAAACACACCTCTGAAGAAGCCCTGGAGTGGATGGAGTGGTTGAACGTTTCGCGAGAGCTCCAGCTGCAACACGAGGCCAACGGGAGTGAGAAACGGGTGGGACGTCGTGGGTTGCCGGTGGATGGGTACGATCAAGCAAGTGTTAAGGCGTTTCAGTACCGCGGGTGTTATTGGCATGGTTGCAAGTGTCAGGGGGATACAACCAATACGGTGAATGGAAAGACCATGGCGGAAATGCGTGAGAGGAGGAAGGCTATCTCGACCTCTCTCCGTAATGTGTTGGGAGAGGGACATCTGGTGGAGATGTGGGGATGTCAGTGGGCGGCCATGAAACGGAGCCACCCCGAGATCCATGAGTTTCTTCGCTCGCGGCTTGGTAGACCTCTGGATCGTAAGCTCACCCTGAGGGAGGCCGAGATTTTGGAGGCGGTCCAGAACGACACGTTGTTCGGGATCGCGGAGTGTGCCATTCACGTGCCGGGCCCCCTTCAAGGCACATTTCAGCGCAATGCCGTCCGTTTTTAAGAACACAGAGATTTCCCGTGAGGATATTGGTCCGTTCATGAAGGCATTTGCCGAGGACAACAACATCATGCCCAAGCCTCGACGTAGTCTGATCAGGAGTTTCTTCGCTACCAAAATCATGCTAGCCACCCCGCTCCTCAAATGGTACCTGGCGCACGGTTTGAAAGTCCTCAAGATCTATCAAGTGGTGGAGTACACACCAAAACGTTGTTTCGAACCGTTTGGAAACGCTGTCTCCGATGCGCGACGGGCAGGGGATCGTGATCCTGACCAAGCCATCATCGCCGACACCATGAAATTGGTGGGAAACTCGAGTTATGGCAAGACCATTACCAACCAAGAACGGCACCGTAACGTTGCGAGGTGCGTGTGCGGGGCGCCAACTTTTGTGTTTGGACTGAGTAGGCACACTACGGAACTGGGGTGACTTTAAGGAGACTCTACTCCATGTTTTGTATATATTGTAAATATTTGGTACGGGGTGCATGTGCGGGGCGACATCTTGTAGAGATCTTGTAAACAGTTATTAAAATCTGTTTTGGTTGGATTTTCTTGTGGGTTTTGTGTTTTTATCCGAGGGGGTCTGGGACCTTTTCTTCCTTATTAGGGAAAGGGGTTCGAAGTTTTCCAGAGATTTAGAAAATATTAAGAAATTTAGAAAATGTACGAATATTTAGAAATATTCAAACCTTTTTTTGACTGACTTAACTGATTAGAGTGTAACGTGAAGTGCTAGTTTTGTACCCCATATGAACCATGTGAGCGTTAGCCCTACTAATTGAAATAGGCCCACACAAGGACAGAGAAAAGCTTTGACCGGGGTTGGAATTGAACCCACGACCTTCGGCTTAGATCACCGCTGCTCTACCAACTGAGCTACAAGGTCAGACGGGAGCAGGCCGTGGGAACTGAAGATGTTAATGTCACGGCAATGAACATGCACAAGTACAAGGAAGGGTTATGTTCTTACAAACGTTGGCCGTGTAGCAGTTATATTTCAACAGACTTAACTGATTAGAGTGTAATGTGAAGTGCTAGTTTTGTACCCCATTTGAACCATGTGAACGTTAGCCCTACTAATAGAAATGGGCCCGTTTGTAAAAACCTAACCCTTCCTTGTACTTGTGCATGTTCATTGCCGTGACATTAACATCTTCTGTTCCTACGGCTTGCTCCCGTCTGACCTTGTAGCTCAGTCAGTGCGGTGATCTAACTCGAAGGTCATGGGTTCAATTCCCACCTGGTCAGAGTTTTTCTTTGTCCTTGTGTGGACCCATTTCCATTAGTAGGGCTAACGCTCACATGGTTCATATGGGGTACAAAACTATCACTTCACATTACACTCTAATCAGTTAAGTCTGTTGAAATATAAGTGCTACACGGCCAACGTTTGTAAAAACGTAACTTTTCCTTTTTTGGCTGAGCCCTGTGTTTTCCTCGCTATTTTTATGTGCCACAGAACAACGTTTTAATGCGAGACACGGTGGGTAAGCTGATCGGGCAAGATAACCCTTTTGATATGGCTAGCTCCGTGAGCGGGCAAGATGAATTAAATCCTGCGCTGTGATTGGCTACCCGAGCGTGCAAGATGGAGCTATCGTGCCCGCTCGGGACTACCCACCATGTCCCGCAAAAAAAAGTTTATCCAAAAGCCATATAATAAATCCTTTATTGACCAAGATTATTGGGTCAAGATGGCTGGATATTGGCCTCGTTCTTTTTTTTGCCAGTCTATGGATCTCGACTCGGTCTCGGTCCATAAACACACAAAAAAAGAACTTGGCCAATATCCAGATATCTTGACCTCCCACTTGGTAAATAGCCCATATATCTGGCTCACTTTGTTAGCGGAAAACAGCGCAGGGTCTGGGTCATTTTCCTATATAATAAAAAAAAACTTGCTGCTTTATTTGCGTTCATGCCCCTCACGTTCGCACCATGTTACCATCTGTCCCATGTTGACGTTGTGCTTTTTGGCTGCAAACTACCCCTCAATCTCTACCTTGTTGTAAGTTTTGTTAATTGTGAAGGTTATAAAAGTAAGTTATTTTCTATTTGTAGGATGATGATGAGGTAATCTTCAACCCTAAGAACGTAACTCCAATATTACAAGACACCTCAAGGTGCAATGAGAGATGCTGAAACACCAACAAGTTTCTATCAGCCATCTGAAAGTTTTACAACTCCATCTTGAGATAATTTTCGGACGAGCACCTCAAGAGAAAAGCGTAATTTGTTTTTGGCCTCCAGAGACATTAGTCCCATCCGTCATGTAATGGTTACACCTCGGGAAGAAGCTCCAGAAAAAACAAAACGGTTCCACAGGCGCAACGCGAGGCAGATCGTCTTTGCAGCGTTAGAAGAAATTGCGCCTAATAGTGCAGAGATGTTATTTGATTGCTAAAGAAGACGTGGGGGACATTGACTGTACATTGTTGGGGGTCCTTGTCGAATGCTTTCAGAATGCAGGGCACTGGAGTACGCGCAGTCATTTATTGTCGATTATGGCTGATAAAGTCAGGTTCAAAGTACTGAAAGCGTGGCTACCAAATCTCTCTAGATACAGATTCAACATCGTTCGGCATCATATCCTACTTCATGGTAAAGGTGCCACCGTTCCTCTAGCTCAAAACAAAAGGATGAAAGTCTTGCCGCCACAATTTGACCACCTCTTAGCATTCATCACTAGTTCATACTTGATGCAAGGTTTGTCATTCGGTCAAAAAACGCTAAAGTTGTCATCGAAGACGGAGATAAAAGTCCCAAACGTGGTGAGAACAATGATTCCGGAGCAGATTGTCCAACAGTACCAGAGTTACTATCATGAGACTGGCGTTGTCCGGATGAGCCGCTCTACGCTGTGTAGGATTGTTAAAGTATGTTCTGCTTCTGTACGCAGGTCTTCGCAAGGACTTGACTATGTCTCAGCTGAGGGGGTGCAAAGGCTTTTGATGAACTGGCAGCTGTCATTGAGAACCTGGGCGACTATGGAAAAGGTCTCTCCTGGGCAAAAAGCCAAAGTGAAAAATTAAAGCAGGCTAAATGCTATCTTAAAGGTGATTTAAGGTAGGACCGCTAAAAATGTGATACATAAAGGTAAACACACGCGCATATAACGAAAGTTCTTATGAGTCCCCTCGGTTGTACGTACGTGTTATGGATGCCATCAAGATATAATATCAACATATAACATCAACATATAATGTATAACTGAGAGCAACACCTTTAGGGCTCAGACGCCAGTTTTTATCCTTGGAAAAGCGAAAGGGGCTGGCGGGTTGGGAGAGGGAGGCGGGGCAGAACAAACTTTTTCAATTTTTTTTCTCTATATTGTTCAAAGGAACAGATCATTACGATGTGCTTAAAATTTCTGTAATTTTCATGTGTCAACCAAGGACAATTTGAGATCACTGTTAATCCATGATTCTTCATACTGCCATGAATAACTGTGTTTTGACGCAAAGAATTAGACACATTTCCGATTTTTAAGCGCAAGTTCTCTTCAGTAGCTATGACAAATTTGTTTACTTAAGCGCCCAATTGTTGTTTTCTTTATATTGATATCGATTTATGTTCTTTTCTGACGTCATGAAATAATTGAAGTGAAATTAAAATGGCGAATTAAAGATGGCTTTATTTCATGACATCTGGTCACAAGCAATGAATAAACATTGTATCTTGTAAAGCTACAAAGACATGATGTAGTTTCAGCATGTCTTGTGACAACGGAGAGCCAAATGTGCTTTATCATCCCTCTCCTCGATTCTCTTCTAGGGTTAATCCCTGTAAAGGCTGTAAACAAAAATGGCTAATATTGTGCTGCAACATATTGGTAAACCGAAAAAAAAAACAGAAACATAACTTGTTTTAATAACATCATCAGTGGAAATAAGTAGAATAAATATTTCAACGATATCGTTTGTATCACCAAGTTCCAGAGTTCCAGATCATTGTAGGGCCTACACCCTTAGCCATCCGGCTGATCCTGATTACAGCAGCTCCTGTGATCATGAGCACGACCTAGCATGTGATCGATGTGACGTGTTTCCGAATGGAGTCCACGAAGTTGAGTCTGCCTTGCAAAATGCTGAAATCTGAAGCGATGAGAATGATGAGATGCATGAAAGGCTCATTTACTCAGATCAATCAACCAAGATGAGGCGCGTCTAGATTTCTTAAAGAATTTCGATTCTTATTCGGTGCTTTTGGTCTTGGATTGGGCCATGAAATACCTCCCAAGAAAATATCGCGAAAGTCAAACTGATTGGTTTGGAAAGCGAGGTATTTCATGGCACATAACCACTGCCACGAAAATAGTCGAAAGTCAACCCCAAATGCAGTCGTTTGTTCACGTTTTTCAAAGCTGTAACCAAGACGGTGTTACACTTTTGGCCATCATCGATGACGTCCTGAAACAACTCGAGAACACAATACCAAATCGTGTTCATTTCAGACAGGACAATGCAGGATGCTACCACAATGCTTCCACACTACTGGCAATTCAGGAGGTAGCTAAGAAGTACGATATCAACGTCAGACTAGATTTCTCGGATCCGCAAGGGGGCAAAGGGTATTGCGACCGCAAAGCAGCCGCAATTAAAAACCATATGAGAATATACCTAAATTCTGGCCGAGATTTCGAGACTCCAGAGCAAAGGAAGAATGCCGTAGAGTCCCCGGTTGTTATGCCCGGAGTAAGAGTTATGCTGTGCAACACACAGAATATTCCCACGTCGGTCCCTGAAAAATGGGAAGGTGTTAGCTTTATCAATAACATTGAATATGGCAATGACGGAATGAGAGTTTGGAGGTCATATGCTGTTGGCCCAGGTAAATTCCTGCCGTGGAGTCAGTTTGATTTCCCAGAAAAATACTCTGTACCAATGCTAACCATATTAAAAGAGGCCAGAGATCCAAAGGTTACATTCACTGCGATTACAGCAAGGAGAAAATCACCCCAAACCCAGCAAGGAGAGGAGTAATTTGCATTGGATGCCGGAGAAGCTTCGGATAAACAAAGTGAGGACGACGTGGACTGTCACTGTAAACTGTTTGCATGTCCTTGAACATCATCTTGATTTTGGAAGGCACAAGTATGCTCTTGAGAGCCTAACGCTTCTCGATAAGGCAATGATGTCCTATGCATCAAAACTAGAATAGGGTGTTGCCACTGTTGATAATCCTGTAGAGGATACTGGTACAGCTAAGGCACCGGATTCCCGTTCATCGATGGGCTGGGCGTTGAAATGCGCCAGTACTCAAAGAACCCGACTGAATGAAAACCAGAAACAATACCTTACAAAAGTGTTCAATATCGGCGAACAGACTGGAAAGAAAGCTGATCCAGTACTCAAAGAGCCCGACTGAATGAAAACCGGAAACAGTACCTTTCAAAAGCGTTCAAAATCGGCGAACAGACTGGAAAGAAAGCTGATCCCTCCAATGTTTCCAATTCAATGAGAAAAGTTACAAACGCAGATGGCTCTTCTAGATTTGATGCTTCGAGTTATTTAGCTTCTCGGCAAGTTGCAAGTTTTTTCTCACGCTTTGCTTCAAAGAAAGTTGTTTAAGAAGATGAACACGCGGAAGAGCTGGATAAAGTTCATGAACAGAACATACAAGATTTGAGTAACGATGTCATGGCAGAAATATCACTTTAGCATCCGATTATGTACGGTACACATAACATTTGTGAAATCGCAGCTTTCTTTAAACTCGCAAAGTTTTCTGTGCAGATGCTCAAAGACATGTGTAATTTTTATCAGCTTGACATCTCAACAATCAATGTTAAACGACAGAGCCGTACATAGACCTTCCGACGAAATTAGTTGGCAGCTGCAGTTGTAATGAATCGCTTTGAAACGCAGTCTTCAACATAGGGAGCTGGGGCCAACAGTTTTCCTTGAAGAGCCCCGATCATCACTCACGAATAGAGAATCTCCTTTGTGTTTAATACGTGAGGGACTTGCCTAGATAATGAGACGAAGACCCCAGAAAGAGCTGTAACTCAGGCCCCGACCATACTAATGCGTTTTGATCTCGAAGGAAACGAAGCAAATTATTTTCGCCCAAACTAGCGTTTAATTTTCCCATTGGTTTCATATGTCCAAACTAATAGGTTCAAATGCGATAAGAGCACGTGGTGGACCAACTCGATAACAAACAGTTTGCAGTCTGTGGCAAATCTACGACACACGCTCTATTTTATTTAGTTCATTGTATTCTAGAGTATTTAGTTAAGGGTGCTTGCTATGTTCGTCTTTTTCCATACATGTCCAATACACCGACATAATGAAATTGTAATGAGATTCCTGGTACGTCACAATAGACATCACAAAGTGTCACAAAGTGTCCCGCACTTTATGTCTCGCAAAACTGTTACTACTTTTTTAAGGATTAAGGTTGGGGGACACTTTGTGATGTCTCTTGTGAAGTGCTATGAATCTCATTATGTCGGTGTATTGGACAACCCTCTCTTTTTCTAGCTGACTTTAGCAAAGGGTTTGATCTTGTCGATCACATGGTACTTATGTTAGAGCTTAGGTCTCTTGGGGTTCATGATGCCATTATTGGGTGGATCGCAGATTTCCTCTCGTGCAGGTGACAAAGGGTAAAAATTGGTGACGCTATCTCCCCCTGTGTTTTCCCTAATGGTGGCATTCCCCAAGGGACCAAACTTGCACCAATATTGTTTGCTTTGTTAGTTAACAAATTGGTAGCAGGTTGGTATACATGGGTTAAATATGTAGATGACCTTTCTGTTTTGGAGTGCATCCCTAGGTGTTCTCCTAGCTACATGCCCTGCATCGCAAACGAATAGCACAGTATGCATCAGACCATGGTATGCGCCTGAATGCAAAGAAATGTAAAGAGATCATATTTAGTTTCCTGAAATATAAGCCATCCCCGGTGACTCCCCTGTGTTTATCTGGCCGTGTAATTGAGAGGCTTGGTCACTATAAGTTGTTAGGTGTATTTATTTCTAGTGACCTTTCCTGGAATAAGCACTGTGAATATGTCCTTGCAAAAGCTAATAAGCGTTTATACGCATTGAGAGTGTAAGGGAATTTTGGCGTGGCCTGCCAGGATTTGGTTCAAGTATACTGTAGCCTGGTTAGATCAGCTATTGAAGATGCAGCACCCGTCTGGGCAGACCTTCTGTTTTATCTGAGCAAAACCCTAGAATTGATACAAAAGAGGGCATTTAACATTATTTTCCCTGGGCTGCCATATGATGTAGCCCTTAGCCGTTCAGGCTTGCTGCCCCTCAGTCAAAGGCGGGAAAAATCATGCCAAAAGTTAATGCAGAATTTCCGAGATAAAGGTTTTGTTTCAAACATAATAACCATTCCCCCTGAAACCCACCATGGGTATTCTCTTCGCTCTGGCTCTGTTGTAAATAGCAGTGTTAAAGTTGTTGCCAGGCTGAACGGATGAACAATTTTTGTACTTATAAATATCAATAGTTGCTGGTGCCCTTGTAATTCAGCTGTAGCTGCAAGAGGGGTAAATAAACTGATCAATCAATCAATCAATCAAGAACGAGTTGGACCTGGGATTGTGCATATGTGAAATAAATGTTCAGGTAATACCACTTCATTAACAAAGTAGTCCCACCACGAACTAGTTCTTCCTGGTCTAGTCCAATATCTCCTTTGTCTTTCTTATGGCTGTCCTTTATCAGTTCTTTATTACTATGGTGGAATCTCACAAAACGCTTCAGGTAATAATTTTTGCGACATTTTGTTTCCGTGCGGAGACCGGGTGACTTCGAACACAAGAGAAAAACTGCGAACTGCGCTAGGCGTTTGTGGGAGTGGGAGGGGAGCACGGACGCGCGCAAGATGACCCGTATGGTACCGGGGTAACAGTATGATCATGTTGTGAAAAGCAATATGCAGCGTTCGATGTATCAATATTCTGACATGGATCCGAGGCTTTCAGGACAAATGTCTATATTTTGTTGTTTTCTTTGTGTCCAAGTCTCTTTTGGGAATTGAGAGACAAAAGAAACTTTAAAAAGTTACAATTTTGACCCGAAAGCCTTAGAGCATGTTAGAATATTGATATATCGAACGTGGCAAATTTGAGAAAAAAAAACTTTGCAAAAGTGTCCGCAAAAGTATTCGAAAACAAATTCTGCCAAGTTGTAAAAAAATTCTAACGCCTTTGTTTGGTTTTGCAGAAGCTGCAACATTTAGACACTCGGTTGAATTTTCGGACTTCATTCAAAATGTTTGGGAAAAAGTAACCAAAAAAGGTTTGCACAGCGCGAAACGACCTAGGAATGAGTCTAGCCCCAGAGTGTTACGCAATGTAGGTAGTGGGTCGCTTAAGAAATGACAACAGGAGAGAACTCAGTAGACAAAGCTTAATCCATTTGAAGGTTTTGCACATGGTGAAAACTTATTATATTCACAAAGTACTTTCAAGTGAATGAAATACATGTCTTTGACCCATCACATATTTAAGCGTTACACAAAAATATTTAATTCTTTTAAAGACGGGAGAATAATCTGGTTTTGCATGCGAGGCTCTCGAAAATGGTGCGTGAAATGGCGAATTTTAAAGGAATTTGGTAATTTGCATATTTCTTTGAAATAAATGAATATTTTGCCAAAAAAAAAAAATCCTGTAAATTTTTTCGTGCCCTAACCTGTCTACCTTAAAAATATGAGCCAAATAGAATTTTCGACCCTTGCCGCGAAATTAAAAATTTGTCTGATTTTTACAGGCAGGCACTCTTAAGACATATCTCTCCACCAATCACTGACCCGCACAAGGTCACATGACTCTTTTGGGGGAATACCCCCCAACCCCCTAGAAGACCTTTTTGACTGTGATTGGTCCATACCTCTACAAACGTCAAGGTCGTGAAATCCCTATAAAAAGAACCGCCATCCTTCCACTGATCACCTTGCCATCATGGACAGTGACGAAGAATTAGCTCAAGCATTGGACGATTTTGAAAGCAAACAGATAGGCGGTGTTGCTTCTTGCGGTCGTTTCAAGTTCCAAAGACAACCTGTCGTTGAACGACACAGTGTACAAATGGGTGTCCACGAATGCATGTCCCAGCTTCGACCCAGACAGATTGGTGCTTTCATCCCTCAGCAAAGATTATTTGACGCTCTCATGCTGGGACTTCTTGCCGCTCTGGACGATCTCATCACTGATGAAGCCATCCCTGACCGGGATCATATCTACATAGCTCTGGCTTCCAACCGAATAACCAATGCCTACAACGGATGGAGACTACAAGCTGGAAATTTGTGTGCTCAAGGTCAAAGAGCCGACACGTTGCTCGGCAATCTCTCACACGTGCTCAACTCCAATGAACAGTTCGAAATGGACGATTCCTTCACACTCTCCTTCGTCCAAGTTTGTGGCACTCCTGTAGGTTCCGGTAGAAAAAGAAAGGTATATCTACCAGGTCACCAAGCTTCTATGTGTCTCAAGGAATTCAAATGATGCATCCTACACATCCCAGAAGACGATGACACTCTATGTTGTCCTTGAGCCATCGCCATCGCTCGAGGCGTCCATTGAGTCGACCAAAACACACGTAGAAAATGGGCTCTTCCTCAACAAAACCAATGCAGGGTCACTCGAGCAGCTATGGATCTCTTAGAAGAAGCGCATCTACAACCACAACCCTGTGGTCCGGAAAAGAGCTCAGCTTACTAACCATCTCTGCCAGTCTCCAAGACTACACGATCGTCGTGGTGGATGCCAACTGCACTTTTGCTTGCTTTGCCTACGGGGGTGGGAATACGTTGTTGGGATTCTTACACGAAGACGGACATTACGATGCATTGTCCTCCTTGCTCGGTTAGTTCTGTAAAAGTTACTTTTGCGCTGGGTGTTTCCGAACCTATGATAGTCAGGGTTAACATACCTGTCCCAACAACCAAGCGAATCACTGTGAGGCATGTCTTCAAGAAGGATGCAAAGATC
>NC_090872.1:41032099-41034599 GCF_036669935.1 Montipora foliosa
GGACTCCATCCGGGTACCATGGGTCTCCAGGAACTAGCAAGGTTGGCTGAGGCACCCAGTCTTCGTTATTACCGTATTGTGGTCGTCGATGCCAACCGACAATACGTGTCCTTCGCGTTTGGGCAGGTTGCTACCTTGTCATTCTCCACGAGGACGGACATTATGACACATTGACTTCATTGCCAGGATTTTTCGGGAGTAGTTACTTATGTGGACGGTGCCTCAAACCGTATAATTGACAAGGCAGACACCAATGTTCCGAAGGGAGAGGCGTTCACTGCCCTGGTTGCCAACAGAATGAGTGCAATGATTACATCGAGGCGTACTTGCGTAAACGTCCCGCCCACATTGCCTGTCGTCATTGTCGTCGCCAATTTTATGGGGATGCGTGCTTTTCAACTCCACCAGACCAAGACCCTCAGTGGAAAAGCTTGTGGTCCAGATCAGCCATTGGTATGCGACTCATGGCACAAATGTGCAAACTGCCAAAAACTGCTTTGTTCGATGAATAAACAGGACGAACATCGGTGTGGGTACAGTGTGGGTACAGTGAATGAAACGACGGATTTGAACCAGCATCAGTGCTGCGTCTAAGTCCCCACCGACCCTGAAGAGCTCAAAGATCGTTCAAGCATTGTTCAAATCAACAAGCGGACCCGACTCTGTCGTGAGGCATGCAACGGCCGCAATACTGCTACGGAGGGCGAGGAGGAGGAGGAGGAGGACAGTATCCACCACCCACCGCTACTGGTCTTTTGGGATACGGAGGCCATGCCAGTACGGACGTGCATGTGCCTAATTTGGTGGTGGGTATGACGGCAGAGGATGCCTCCCCTTAAATCTTTTGTGTTGAAAATTGCATGGAACAATTTCTGCAATGGCTGGAAGAACGCAAGCTACGTTACAGCCCTTCCCCACAATTTCATGGACTACGACTCTCACTTTGTTGTGAAACGTTTGATTGAGCGCAAACAAAAGTTTAAGCCCACACGTACGGGTGGCAAACTTCTGGAGCTCACCCACAGGGGTGGGTACATTCACTTCATCAATTCCATGTCTACGCCATGGCTCTGGCCTGGTTTACCAAAACATTTGGGCTGGATCCCAACAATTTCAAAATGGTGTATTTTCCACATCTCTTTAACACCCCTGCCAACGCCCACTACGTGGGTCCCATGCCTGAGAAAAAAGACTATGCCGCTGAAACCATGTCCACGGCGGGCAAGGCCGAGTTTGAGTGATGGTGCACTGCTCAAGTGGCGAACGGGGCACAGTTTGACATGGAGAGGGATCTCGTGGACTATTGTATCTCCGACGTCAAACTCCTCCGAGAGGGATCACCTTTCATCATGAGTTCCACGAACAGACCGGCTTTTGTCCCTTTGACAAAATGACGATCGCTGGAACCTGTCTGCATGACTATCGCCTCAAGGAGGATACCATCGTCTCCAAACTTGTGAGTTATGGGTACTGTCTCATTGAGAACGATGATGCTGACGAGGATGCTCACGTATTCCTGTCGGACATGGACGCAACCAACGCCTCAGATGTGAGGCAAAGTTATGGGGGTGCGCGTGCGGGGCACCAAGAAAAAAATTGAGTAGCGACTCTAAGGAAGTGAGGTGACTTTAAGGAGACTATACTCGGATGTGACCGGCGGGATGATTGTGTTCTGGATACTCTCATTGGCCGGCCACATCCAAAATCAGCGTTGATAGCAAGGGGGACTTTTGTCTGATTGGTTGATAATTTGCTTGTGCCCAGGCTTTTTTGACATGCGAGCGAGCGTGATAACAAACAAAATGGCGGCACATTGCTTGCTGCAGGAATTTTTTATAGCAGCAGCATCGTGTACACCTTTTTTTCTTTCGGAATAGCGGTACTTCAGTGGTAAAACTTCTTGACAGTCGTTCGCTCTTGCGCGATCGAATTTTCGTCGGTGGCTTCATGCACATAGATTGAGGTGGGAGTTCAGCCGAGGCCGCGGTGTCAATTGAAGTTTGCTATTAAAGTTAAAGGGGCTAGGTCACGCTATTTTAGGTTTTGTTAATTATGAGCTCTAAACGTCAAATTGGCAGAGCAAGAATCTTTCATTTGCAAAATCACGGCCACATAACAACTGAGAATGATTTTCCAGCTGTGTACATGACATTTTGATATAGACTGACATAAATTTGAAAAAAGGTGGGCCGACTTTTTTCAAATTTACCCAAATTCAATCCATTTCAATCCTCGCCAGTTTTGTCCATCCGTGTCCCTTTTTGGCCTCCCTGTGTTTTTGATATTTTAGTTTATTCTATGACCATTCGATCAGTGCTGAAATTGCCTAAAATTTCGTGACCTAGCTCCTTTAAGATGAGTTTGCTATTCCTTTCGTTTTCTTGTGTAATCTCAAGCTAACATACGCAACCACAGCCTATTAAATGTTCTTTTAAAAATTAATGTATTTTACTTTCGTTCTTGTCAACAGAAAAACCCTTATAAGAAATGCCAGCGTTAT
>NC_090872.1:41069599-41072099 GCF_036669935.1 Montipora foliosa
GATGTCACCAACTGCGAAGTTCCTCATAGGGGCATTCTACTTCTGTCTTTGCTGTAAGGAGGGTAGATACTCGCGGAGCCAACGGCGCCAAAACACGTCCGCTAGGTATTGCACCTGCCGCCATCTGTTGGAGTACTGGTCTTCTTTCACAAGGGCAGCGGGAGGTAATACAGGCCCCGACTTGAGCAGGAGCAGATGGTTTGGTGTAAGTGCTTCACAATCCTTTGGATCGTCGGAAATCTTCGTTATAGGCCTGCCATTGACAATAGCTTCTACTTCGCACATGAGGGTGAGTAGTCCTTCGTCATCAAGTGTTTGCTCCTTCAGAAGCGCTGCAAGGACTTTCCTGACGGTTCTTATACAGCGTTCCCACACTCCACCATGATGAGAGCCAGCAGGTGGATTGAATGTCTATTTCGTTGACTCCTGAAGCAGAAACTCGTGAATTTGTTGGTGGTTCCAATGATTGATTGCTTCTCTCAATTCTTTTCGCCGCACACGAAGTTGCTGCCGTTATCGGAGCGGATTTCTTTAGGTCGACCCCTCCTCGAGATAAATGTTCTCATTGCATTTACGAAGGAGTCTGTGTCGAGACTGTGGGCTACTTCTATATGTATGGCGCGACATGAAAGGCATGTAAAGAGGACGCCATAGCGTTTCACGGTGCTTCTGCCACGGCGAATAGTGATTGGGCCAAAGCAGTCCACACCCGCATTGGTAAAGGGGGGTAGATTTGGTGTAACTCGGTCCTTGGGTAGGTCTGCCATTTTCTGGGTCCCAACAGGCGCTTCCCGTCTTCGGCAGCTGAAGCAAGAATCAAGGACACGACGAATACTGCTTCTTGCCTTGACTATCCAGAATCGTTGTCTTAGCTGCGATGAAACGTACTCAAGACCAGAGTGACCACACTTTTCGTGATATTCCCGGATGAGAAGCTCGGTCACGTGGTGTCGTTTGGGTAGGACGATTGGGTACTTCGCATCTGATTCGATAGGGGCATGTCTTAATCGGCCTCCGACGCGGAGCAGGCCATCTATCATTTTAGCATCCAGCTTGACAATAGTGCTTGATTTCTTGATCAGACTTCAGTTCAAAACTTCTTCAGGGAAACTTTCCCTTTGCACATTTTTGAGGATCTCCTTTTCTGCTAGGTCCATTTCTTCAACTCTTAAAGGGACGAGTTTCTTTCCATGCTGAAGGATTGTTGATTGTTCCTCTGCCCGTCTCGCACGCTGTCTCCTAAGTTGTTCGTAATCGATACCAGGATGAAATTCGTTCAAAGATTCTGTTCAGGGCATTCGTAGCGATGTCTGCTCTAGTAGCGCAGGTCTTTGCTTCCTTTTTTACTTCTGGATCGTTTTCCTCGACTTTTCTGTCCATTCTGGGTGGTCGTTGAGGCCAGCTTTCCTCGGGTAGCCAAAGAAACTGAGGACCTTTGAGCCAACGGCTTTCTTCTAGGAACGAGTGGACTGATAATCCGCGTGATGCGTCGTCGGCAGGGTTGGACTTGGTGTCGAAATATCGCCATTGAACTGGCAAGGAGACATCTCTTATGTTGGCGATTCTATTTGCGACAAAGGTTTGAAACCGTTTGTCTTCGTTCTCAACATAACACAATACGCATGTGCTGTCTGACCAGAAAATAGACCTACACGTGGGTTTCTCTTCCAATTCCTCCTGGATCATTTTCTCAAGTCTTGTAGCTACGACAGCCGCAGACAGCTCCATCCTTGGGATGGTTGTAGGCTTGAGAGGAGCTAATCTTGCTTTTCCAAGTACAAAGGAGCAGTGGATATCGCCTCGGGTGTTGACAATTCTAAGGTACGAAACTGCACCGTAACCTTCCTGAGACGCGTCAGAGAAATGATGCAGCTGTCTCGAAACAATTTCTCCAAACTCCGAGGGCTTGAGACATCTGTTAACTGAGAACTGCTCTAGCTTCGGTAACTCGTTTAACCATTTCTGCCAGCGGTGTGTTTCCTCTTCTGGGATTGGGTCATCCCAGCCAAGATTCTTTCGGCACAGGTCTTGCAGTATCGCCTTTGCCAGTAGGATAAGGGGGGGAGCGAAACCCAGGGGGTGATAGAGAGAACTCCTCTTCTCGTAAGCGGTCTGTCTTTGATGGTAATAGTGAACCCAAACGTATCTGTGGCAACGTTCCACTGGACTCCAAGCGGTCTCTCGACATGTTTCGACTTGTCAAAGTCCAGTTTTCTTAGAGAAGGGGCTCTCTTGGATTCAGGGATCGACTCAATCACTGGGGAGAAGTTTGAGATCCACTTTGTGGGACGGAATCCACCTTTCGCAAGACACGTGCTCAGCTGGTCGGCGAGTTTAACAGCTAATGACTCGGATTTCACTGCTTTAAGGCAGTCGTCAACGTAGAGATTTCTTCTAATCGTTTGGATCGTTTCTGGGTCGAAGTCACCCTCATTGTCGTCAGCGGTCTTTCGTAAAGCAAAGTTTGCACAGCTTGGGGATGACGTATCGCCGAATAAGT
>NC_090872.1:41087099-41104599 GCF_036669935.1 Montipora foliosa
CTTCCAAAAAGTGTTATAGAACTCTGCAGGGAGGCCGTCGGCAATTTGGCAATTTGTCTGAATGCATGTCTTTAAGAGCTTCAAAACATTCTTGTTTAGTCAGCAGCACTTCACAGTGACAAACTTCCAATCATTATTTCTTCCCAGTGAAAATCCAAAAGATGTGTAAACAAAATGTTTAAAAAATTGGGATTATCATCATTTGGCGCGTATAAATTCACAAAAGTGATGTCTTTCACGTTTGCCAATATATATCGCATAAAATTTACCGGCCTTCATTATCCATAAAAGTCTTCAAAACTGTTAGTTCAAAATTATTGTTGAAAAGCATACTCTGGATTACCTACTCGAAAAACCACGGAAAAGGCTATAGTATCCCCACTCTGTCGACCATAAATCTGATGCTTTAAGGTGATGTTACACGAGCCGATTTTTAACGCAACATTGTTGCGTTAAAAGTTGCCTCGTGTAACAGGGTGCACAAGGCGATTTTTAACGCAACATGTTACAGGTTTTTGAAAGCGATTCAAAAACCTGCAACATTGTTGCCCGAATTTTGTTGATGTTGGTGCGTGTAACACCCCCGCCGCTGACTTTGAACGCAACATCGTCAAGAGCTAACTCTCTTATTAACTGATGATATACCCCTCTTTCCTCCCTCCGTCTAATCCAACTTCTCGTCCAAATAATTCGTTCCCGATTTCTTCCTTTTTCATCTTCTAAATCGTCCACTAACAACAGAACCTGAATGATTTTCAGCCGCCGTCTTCTGAACTCACTGTCCGCCATATTTGTCGAGTAGGAGCCTAGGTTCAAGTGTTGCGAGCAATGTTGCGTTAAAATCGTCTTGTGTAACATACCGTTGCCGCAACAAAGTTGCGTTAAAAGCTGTCTCGTGTAACATGGATTAAAAATCGGCGTTAAAAATCGGCTCGTGTAACATCACCTTTTAACAGAACAATGAACTTCTTGTAACATGTAAATTGACATTTTTTTGGCAGGAAGCCAGTTGAAAACTTCTCTTCTTTTCGTGCTATTCCCTAAGCCCCGCACATTTAGCGAAATTACTTTAATTTCATTGTCACTGAAATTTAAAGAATAAAAGGTAACAACATATGCTGTTCCACTTGTATACTAGGTGTCAATAGCAGTTGAGGAAAATTAGCATAGATACCAAAACAACTTTCAGAGAGCTGTTTCGCTTACGTGCAGAATTCAGTTGCCGTGTTGAGAAAGCTAAGCAAAAAATAAGCCAGAAATTGGCGTTAGAGGAATCAGTGAATTACCTTACAACAAAAGGGACAAAATAAGCTGATTGAAAAAGACCATAATCGACCTGGAAAACGAGTGGCAAAACTGATCTCAGCAGGCGGAGGAGGAGCGATGACTGATGGAACGAATTATAGGTCTATCCCATAGAAGCTCTAAGGGCCCAGCTAAGAAGGAGGTTAAAACAAACGAACAAACAGAACGACAATAAGGAAATTAAGTAAAAACTCACCTTAGTAACATGAGGCGAGAAAAACCTACTGAAAAGCAGGTTATTCATCAGTTATTTAAACTTATCTACATCGGCCACTTCGTGAATGTTGATGGACTTAAAGGCCGTTTACACGACAGAAACATTTGGGAATGGACCCGTCAAAAAAGCGGTACGGACCCATAACTTTTGTAAAGAAACACTGGAGTTTCCACAGGGCCATAGGCGCCTATGGCCCTGCAGAAACTCCAGTGTTTCTTTAAAAAAGTTATGAGTCCGTACCGCCTTTTTGACGGGTCTGGACCCAAATTTTTCTGTCGTGTAAACGGCCTTTTAGTACCTTCGGATAAACGATGAAAAAATTTTCCGTCCATGGTCCAGACACGATGGTAGGATTTATCCTTCTTTAACCTGAGAGTCTGCTTGGAGTTCCTTCCTTCTCGATGTGAGGTTCTAGTTAATGTACAAGGTATGCTGAGGTCAATGAGGTTAATGTACAAGGTATGCTGAGGTCAACGCCACGTAGTTTGTTTCTTGGTGTACGAGGAGAAACGTACAATGATTGGCTTTACAGTAGGAGGCGTTCTGTAAAGACCATGCACAATGTCGATATCTTGGCTGTATATTGACATTTAATTTACCCGCAATAGCACTGATGACATCTTTTAAATTTTCATCCTGTTGTTCAGGGAAACCATGAATCTCAACGGTATATTTTCTACTGTACTATTCCAAAGAGTCTTGATTCAGTTCAAGGTCGTGAATACTTTTGTGCTGCCCTAAGTCCTCCTCGTACTTCTTTACTGCAGCAGTGATTTGCTCGACTGCTGTCTTTAAAGCAGCCATGTCTCGAATCGTTGAAATGTACTGCAGACTTCAGTTCTTCCACATCTTTACGCAGGGCCAGATTTTCGGTAAGTATCTTGCTCAGATCTGACTTGATGTCCAATAGCATTTTCCACATATCACTGCGAGTTTTAGTCCATTGCTCTACCGACCTTTCTTTGTTGGGTCGGGGAAGGGAAGCTGCTTCTCTATCTCCTTGTGGTCGTTTCGCAGCAGGAGAAGGGTTCTCGCTTGATGCGCTACTCAGTTCACTTTGTTGCCGACAGCGATTACTACATGTCATTTTGAGCTTTAAAAGATTCTTTGGGGCCCTTTTGAGGATTCTATTTAGGAAGATTTATTCCTTAGGAGAAAAAGTGGACCGCCACGTTTGACCACCAATCCCAGTCCATTAAAGTTACTGTAAAGGTAGAAACAGCGAGAATAAATAAACAACGATGAGAATTTTCGGACTTTCAAATCTTAGGGGAAAAATTGAATAGCGGTTCATTGCCGTGATTCAACATCTTCAGTTCCCACGGCCTGCTCCCGTCTGACCTTGTAGCTCAGTCGGTAGAGCAGCGTTGATCTAACCCGAAGGTCGTGTGTTCAATTCCCACCCTGGTCAGAGTTTTTCTCTGTCCTTGTGTGGTACCCATTTCCATTTGTAGGGCTAACGCTCCAGTAGTGTAGCAGCTCTCGTAACCTGCTATTGTTTGGTATTGTAAGCAGCTTCTATTGTTTTTTAAGTGTAAGTCCTTGTTTCAATTGTTTAGTCTTTTGTTTTTGGCTTGGGTAGCGAACCAATCACGTTATACGTTACGAGAGCTGCTACATGACTCTAACGCTCACATGGTTTATATGGGGTAGAAACCTAGCACTTCACATTACACTCAAGTCTGTTCAAGAATACAAGGATTGGTATGAAAATCATTGAAACGTGACTTAAGAGAAAAGCGATAGTTTCCAGAAAAATCGCTACAGTTTATTTCAATTTCTGTCTTTCATTACAACAACATCTGTTTAAAGGATACAGGCAACAAAATCGCCATGTTACAAATGCTTTAATGTATGAACTCTTTAAAGTGAAAAACCTTAAATAACAATGACCACAACCAGGTTTTCTGAGCCCGCAAGACTGAGCACCCCCAGCAAACCATTGTTTTAACGAAAACCGTTGGTCAGCAACCTTGGCTCTGGTCATTGGTGTCTAAGGTCTTCCCTTTAAAGTCCAAAGCAATTTAAATTCTTTAAACGGACACCTCAGGCTTTTCTTATCATTCGTGACATTAACATTGTTTCTCTTTGTTCTAACTTCGCAAATATTAATCCAAGTCAGTTACTGTACCTAGGTTCATAATCATACGACCAAGTTCACTGACTAACTTCCGTTTTCTAATGCTCTTAAAATTATTTCAACATTTCTTCTCTAAGTCAAAGCGCAGAGATTCATTCAAAGTTCTTTTAAATGTAAAATATAATTATCGACTGTGCAAGTGCTCGAAGCCTCTTACATCCCAATC
The DNA here is from genome assembly GCF_036669935.1 of Montipora foliosa. NCBI lineage: Eukaryota > Metazoa > Cnidaria > Anthozoa > Scleractinia > Acroporidae > Montipora > Montipora foliosa. The sequence continues at coordinate 41,090,928 of NC_090872.1, forward strand.
AAGTGAAAGACCTTCTTGCGTGATGAGCGTCGTCGGTCATCATACAGCCGGCATATCCACATCCTGATCAGTGCAATTGGTCCCTGCATCTTTCTCTTCCATAGTCTCCTCGTTTTTGATCTCTTGTCGCTCGTAAAAAAGAACATAAGCTGCCTTGGACTGAAATGAAGCAAGAAGAAACAAGCACGTAGTGAAAGCTTGACATGAGAGGTTAAAAGTCTATTCCCAGTCAAATGTTTAAAAGAAATTCAATAAATGGTGCTCACGATCACGCGTTAGTCAACAGTCTGTACACGAGGGTTATTACATCATCAGACACTATAATACTATTTTTCCGGGTACATATAGTAAACTGCAACTATTCTGCAAGGACTCCTTAAGGTTTCAAGGACCTACAACCGCAGGGACGAAATTTCATGCGAAACTGTATCAACGTACATGTATAAGGCCTGCTTGATAGACCAGTTTGATAGAAACAGTTTGTTTTGTTTTCCCGAGACAAAGTCGAGGGAAACATGTGTGACTTGGGAGGAAAACAAAACTATTCTTTTCTCAAGGAACCAGGCATCACGTGCTTTGTTCTATATTTAGACTTTTCCTTCAAGAATCGCAGCAAAACATCCGTAGCGGGCAACAACTGCCGCATTGTATCACGGTCGGGATAAAATTCATTTGATCAGGGGCACGTGATCAAGAATCAACCAATCACAGTGCTCGTTTTGTTGAGTGAAAGTCTAGGTACATAACAACAAGGATTATTTGCAGCCATTCCTCCAAAGATATCTACGTACATAAAAAAAAAAGAAAACAAAAGCTCGAGGCCTGTAGTAACAATATTTAGAAGTGGATGGTTTTCAATGAATTGAAAGATAATCACGATAAAACCGCATTACTGATTATTCATTCCAGGCCCCATTTGTTCAAATGATGGATAGCGCTATCCGCCGGATAGCGATTTATCCGGTGGATAGCGTTATCCACCTCCTGAACAACTAGGCCAGCTATTATTTATGCCGGTCTATCTTTATTTACGTGCTGGGGATGTCGAAGTTGTTCCTGTTAAAGCTGCTTCCAATCTCGGTGTTGTTGTTGTTGAGGATACTATGTCTTTTAAATCACACAATATGGACGTTTGCAAGTCTTCTGTCTAACATCTCGAGGATTAGAAGAAAGTTCAGGTCCGGATTGACACTTAACAATTTTCGGACAAGAAAAGATTTTGTGATGCAAGAAAGCAAGTGAAGCGTTTATCCATGAGAAACAAACATTTTCGGCGATTGATCAGTCTGTGTCAAGTTTTTGTCACGTATACGTACAGGGTTCGTAATCTTAAGAATTTTCAATTCCATGACTTTCCATGACTTTTTCCAGTTTTCCATGACCTACACTTTAGCTGCCAGTTTCGAAAATTGTCAAAATCGTCCTTGTTTTTGGAGTATTTTCTGACATAACTCGCCTGCATTTTATTTTGTCCTTGCTTCCACTACTGCAATAATTTACGTACCACACATAACTATAATTTTCATGACTTTCCATGACTTTCCAGGCCTGGAAACTGAAATACTTCAATTCCATGATTTTCCAGATTTTCCATGACCTGTATGAACCCTGTACGTATCAACCTCAAATCAGTGGCTACTCGTACGGGACCCGTACGAACACCGACCTATATTTGCTATTCATACGGGAGTCTTCATAAAATGATTATGAACGACATAGTCACACAGTTTTTCAAAGCTAAAAACTTTAAATGGATGCCTAGTCTTAAATACTGTTTATCAGCGCTATTTGAAATGGGTGCTTAGACTTATATGCGAGAAACACAAGGTAGGTCAGACGGCTGGTGACATCGAACGAAGGAGTTATGTCATGAAATTAAAAAGGCACAAATGCCGCTGTTTGATGAACTGTATATAAAAGAATTAAAGACAAGGTAAGACTTTCCGACTGTTATTGAACCCGTAATAATCACTCTAAGAAGACTCCCGTGTGAAGAGCAAATTTTGGTCAGTGTACGGGCTCTGCACGAATAGCCACTGCGTATATTTTTGCTGCACACAGCTGGTTAGTGTTTACAATACAAATCGTGAAGTATATTATTAACGCCAGTACAATAAAAGAGAAATTGTACCTCGTCACCAGTCGTAGTCACTGCGGAGCTACATGGGAAGCATGCGCATGCTAGCTAGTCAATTGCATCAGTGCTTTCTAGTCGATCGCCACGGGTTTTAGTCACTCCACGGGTTTTTCCCTCACTGCACTCGCTTTCTTTTGTGTTTACCTTCTATTCTCCAGATAACCAGAGGTAAGCTTCGCGGAAGCCCCTTTTTTCTTTCGCGTTATTATAAATTGCTAACCATTTCTCGCATTCAGATTACTGTATTATGCCAAGCACAATGGAAGAACAGTCAACGAGCGCACCTTCTGTTGAGAGCCCACTGGGCGCGACAACTACTGACCCAACGGGCACCACAAACAAACTTGAAAAGGCCGTGGACCAGCTCAACGCCCACATGGACAGAATGTCAACTTTTCTGGGGCAATTATGCCAAAGCATCCCCACCCGGGAATGTTCTCGCAAAGCGCGGGAAGCTGGCTCACACGACCCAACGGGCACAAACGAGCCTGAACGCAAACGACAACGCGGCAGCGAAAGCTTCTCTTCGGATGAAGAAGCCGACGGCCCTTGCATGAAATTTAGCAAGGACTCTGACGCGATAAGCATTACCGCCTCAGAAGAAGAGGTTCAGAATTTGCTCGATGGCGTAAGTGGGGGGAGCTCCCACAAAAAACGACAATAATGAAGGCGCCGAAGACCACGATGAAATTCTTAAGGAGTTGACTGCCATAAGGGTCCTCCCATCAACAAACAGTTGGCCGAAATGGCCAACAAACGTTGGGGCAAGAAGCTTGAACAGGAAAAAATGTCGAGCTTCTTGACCAAATATGACCACCCGGAAAACTGCGTGGATATAACAGTGACTCGTGTCAATTCAGAAATTTGGCAGTCACTAAACTCCTTCAGGAAGAAAGCCGACCTTCGGCTCGCCAATTTGCAACAGGCTTTCCAGAAGGCAACGTTTGCAACCCTAACGAATGCCGATAAATTGCTCCGCATTACTGATTTAAGCGGTCCTTCCAAAAAGGAACTGCTTACGAGCAGTATCGGTATTGTGGCCTTGCTAGGGCATGCCGCAAGTGAGATATCTCTTTTGCGGCGGGAACAAGTGAAACCCACCTTAAAGCCTGAGTTCCATGCCCTCTGCTCCTCGGAGACGAAGGCCTCTGCAAAGTTTCTCTTTGGGGAGGACCTCGCCAAACAAGTACACGATGTGAAAGAAACCCATCGCATTGGAAACACGGTCGGTTCCTCTAACGGCCACAGCCGTGGATATCGCCGTGGTCCGCAAAGAGGGAAAACCACAACAAGAGCGGCTCCCACTCAAGACCGCCTTTTTTGGGGAAGGGCACGTGACCGAACAGTCGCAAGAAAGTACCCTATCAGAAGAGCGGCAACCCTGCAGGGAAGAAATAATGCGCTCCCTCGAGCAAATCAAATTATCGGTGAGTGATTTTCCCAGCTTCATTACTTTTGCTCTTCGTGGTTATCTCCAAGCTCGTTGCGACAATTTTCGGGCCGGATGTGTTTCGCATTCCTCTGATGCCTGGAGTCAGCTGACATCCGATAAAGAGATTTTATCTACTGTTTCTGGCATGGAAATAGAATTCGATAGCCCTCCTTGTCAACACTACCTTTCCCAATCTGTCAGATCAGATTTTGATGCACAGGTAATAGATTTGGAAATAGCAAAACTATTCTCCAAACGTGTCATCGAGCCTACTGGGCATAGCCACGGAGAGATAATTTCCGACATCTTTCTGAGAAACAAAAAAGATGGTAGCTATCGGATGATACTAAACCTAAAGAAACTCAATCTATACACCAACAAAATGCATTTTAAGATGGACACCCTAAACACCGTCATCAAGCTCATTGAAAAAGATTGTTACATGGCCTCCATCGACGTTAAGGATGCCTATTATTCTGTGTCGATAAGACCTTCGGACAGGAAATATCTCCGCTTTATGTGGCGGGGTACACTTTTCCAGTTCACTTGTTTGCCTAATGGCCTTTCCTGTGCCCCTAGGAAATTTACTAAACTTCTGAAACCTGCTCTTTCTACCCTTCACCTAAGAGGCCATGTGTCAAGCACATATCTTGATGACATGTATTACAGGGGAAAACATACCAAGAGTGTGTAGGCAATGTTATTGATTCGGTCCGAGTGGTTGATTCCTTGGGGTTTGTCGCGCACCCTGCAAAATCCACCTTCATCCCTTCGCAACGGCTCGAATTTTCGGGTTTCATACTGAACTCTGTCGAGATGACAATAAGGTTGACCCCAGAAAAAGCTACTGGCCTACAAACAGCCTGTAACATCTTGCTTGCCGACCCCTCCCCTACTATCAGGGACTTCGCACGCGTAATTGGAAAGATAGTGTCATGTTTTCCCGCGGTTTGCTATGGGCCCTTGTACTATCGGTCCCTTGAACGCGACAAATTAAGTGCCTTACATGCCAGTCAGTGGAATTTTGATCAAGAAGTCACGCTCTCGCCCCAGGCTGTCGAGGAACTTAAATGGTGGGCGAATAACGTGATCGATTCCTATAATGTCTTAACACAGGAAGGTCCAAATCACACGCTCACTACAGACGCCTCTATGGACGGCTGGGGAGCAGTGTTCGGAACTCGCTCCACTGGCGGCCTATGGGCCGCACAGGAGGCTAGAAATCACATCAATTATCTTGAACTTTTGGCAGTTTTTCTCGGGTTACAGGCTTTTTGTCACTCCCTTCACAATACACACATCCGATTGATGATACACAATACTACCGCTGTAGCTGTGATAAATCATATGGGAACATGTCATTCAGATATTTTGAACACGCTATCTAAACAATTGTGGTTATGGTGTCCCTCACGTAACATTTGGATTAGTGCAGCTCACATAGCAGGGAAATCCAACCAGCTGGCTGATCTAGAATCGCGCCAAAATAAAACGGATAGCGAGTGGATGCTTACTAAGAACTCCCTTTCACGCGCCTTAACGCAGTTGAATTTCCCCCCGGAAATTATCTTTTCGCTTCGAGGCTGAACGTGCAGTTCACCTGATATGTTGCATACAGGCCTGACCCAGGTGCAGTCGCCATTGATGCTTTTTCCCTTGATTGGTCCACTCTAAATTTCTACGCCTTTTCTCCTTTCAGCGTGATTCCAGCTGTTTTAAAGAAAATCAGGGACGACAAAGCGATGGGGGTATGTGTGTTGCCCAATTGGCCCACGCAAGCATGGTTCCCTCTGGCGATGAAAATGGCAATTTGCGAGAATGTACACCTCCGGGCAGACAAATATCTCCTGCACCTCCCAAGCCGTCCCAATGTGACCCACCCACTACACAAGCAACTCTCCCTCCTGGTTTGTCTCTTATCAGGCAAACCCTAACAGGTCACGGCACCTCTACAAAGGCCAAGGACATCATAATGGCTTCCTGGCATACGGGAACTGTTCTGCCAGTCACAAGGAATCAATCGATTCGACGCTAGTGGGAAGAATGGCATTGCTTTCCTGGCAACCTTGTTCACCTCTGGTTTAGGTTACAGTGCAATAAACACTGCTCGATCTGCACTGTCTTCTGTCATCTGCACATCCACTAATGGCTCGGTTCCTAAAAGGCGTTTTTGAACTTAAGCCTTCTTTGCCAAGATATAGCTCCATCTGGGACGTCAGCATAGTCCTTCAACACCTCAGATCCTTGGGACCCCCAACACAGTTAGACCTGAAGTCCCTCACTAAGAAGACAACTATGCTCCTTTGTTTATTAACGGGCCAGTGATGTCAGACCATCACGAAGCTGGATACCGCCCTTATGCAAGAACTTCCAGGGAAGATCGTGTTTACTATTGGCGACACACTCAAAACCACCCGGTGCCGGAAGCACCTCGCACCCATAGAACTACTGGCATACCCGAGAGATGAGTCGATTTGCGTAGTGTCCCACTTGAAGCAATACATAGCCTGTACAAAATCAATTCGAGCGACGCACGATACCCAGCTGCTTATCAGCTATGCAAAGCCGCACAAGCCAGTCTCCAACTCCACCGTAGGGAAATGGGCCAAAAGTGTTCTAAAGGACTCAGGAATTGACACAGGAACATTCTCCGTCAACAGCGCTAGACCAGCCTCTACCTCGTACAGTGCCCTGACTGGCCTAACTCTAGCAGAAATCCTCAAAGCAGGAGGTTGGACCAATGCCCAAACCTTTGCCAAGCATTACCACAAACCAATTGATGTGAACTTTGTAGCCAGCATTCTAAGCCATTTCCAGAACATTTCCGAATAGGAAGAATTTTCTCTTATTATTATATTCAGTGTATTATTGCTCGCTATCATTGTGCTGTCACGCAACATTGGGTTGCGGTTTTTGGTGGCAGATCATTTGATAGTTACGTTGTACTTACTATGATATTAAACTACTATATATGTTGGGTTTATCTCCCTCTGTGTTCCTTATTGCTGCAGTTACCTCGCGTGATCAGCTCTTTCAAGTCTCATGTAGCTCCGCAGTGACTAGGACTGGTGACGAGGTAGAATTCTAAAATTAAACGAGACTTACCTTAAGTCGATGTTTGATTGGAATTCTATCTCGTCGCCAGTCAGGAACGGAGGAGTTACATGCCCTCCCTTTGTAGGGTATGTCCCACCCAAACTCCTTCGTTCCTCGCCCTCTGCTCACGCTCGGGGTTTTTTCAAGATTGACTGGCTAGCATGCGCATGCTTCTCATGTAACTCCTCCGTTCCTGACTGGCGACGAGATAGTATTCCAATCAAACATCGACTTAAGGTAAGTCTCGTTTAATTTTAGAATTTTATCAAGCAAACGTGGGTGTGGTATATTATTTTATGATGGTGTATGTGTTACAGGTCATTTTGTTCCTTAGATTAATTTGCAACCAAACTAGGTCATTTTATTTTAAGCTAGGTTGAAATTGATAGTAGGAAACATCAGCAAAAACCCATCAATTATTAGTAAGTACATGTAATATATTGGTTAGTAAATTGGTCATAGAGGAAAGGGGATGAACTTAGTGCAGCTTAGATTTTCATGAGTATTTTATAAAACTCCAATGGTTTTTAAGTCTAGGCACTGATTTTACATGGTTAGCATTAAGATTGAGGTTAGGCATACAATGCATGATAACCGATTGTACTTTTCTTTCTCAGAGCTTTTTAGGACATTTTTCATTGATGAATCTCCTAAGGATGGCCGAGGGCAACAATATTGAATTATTGTCCAAGGAATAGAAGAGCTGAAACACATACATGATGTACTGTTGATTTTTAATTTGCTTAGTTATTTCCTCTATCTTTTGCTTACTTTGAATTCTTATTAATCAAAGGCAAGTAAAAACAAAAATTTGAAAAGTCAGTAAAAAGGGTTTAATAATCTATTGATTAGAAGCCATTTTGTAGGCTCTTGTAAGTGTTATATCTTTTGAATTATGAAATAAAATATTTGTTACTTTTTTTCAATTTTGCTCAGTCTACTTGTAGTGATAAATCCAAATTTTGTGATTATTTTGGGACAGTCCCCTTCAAGTTCTCCAATTTGAGCAAGTAGCACATTTGGATGACGGGGCGTTTCCTTTTCCATTTTATTAATTTTCAGCGCCACATAATCCAGAAGTTCGAACTTCTTCTTTTTCTTCTTCCCTTTCTGGTGCATGATAACTGCAAAAGACAGACTGATGGCTGCCTGCAAATAGCGTATTAAGTTGAACACCCATTTCAAACAGTGCTGATAAACAGTATTTAAGTCTCAGGACCCATTTTTGAGCGGTTAGCTTTCAATAACCGTGATCCAGGGTTAGTCTGTAGTCCGCGGTCTGCATTTGGCAAGTGTCAGACACCGCTCTCCTTTAATGTCAAGCTCATCCTGCCACTTTTTCAAATTATTCACCATTTTCCTGCTCTGCATGTGATGTAGCTGTGACTTGTCCACTCATTTGTGGCTTTTTAATTTCTTTTCTACGAGCGATTCCAAAAACCACTTCATACAGCATTTTGCCAATTGTTCTGTGAATGGTTATGTGTTTTTTTACAAGTGGTTTCTCCAAGATGATGACACCAGTGGTTCAGAGACGAGTTCTTTTCTTTGGTTAAACTGTAAAGGTTATCTTTTGTTGTTCTATTTGCCTGTGCCACCATCTTCTTTTCACTGTGGGAACGCTGTGTTTGTGGCGAAAATCGGTTTGTTATATCATGACTAGAAATGATCCCTTGTTCCTGGACCAGGTGTATTTTGCATAGCGACGTAACAAAACTTAATTCGCACAATATTTGACTATTTGTTCTTCAGAATAAAGACTCCACCTCTTTCAAACAATTTTTTGCTTTCGTGGCACTGGAGATTCAGAGTGTTTTTCATTCTACTTCAGATAAATTTAGCCTATGGACCCTTTATCTTCTTCACAAAGTTCTATCTTCGGCCTTTTACCTGTGTATGATCTGAAATTTTTCTAAGTCTCACTTTATGTCATTTACGCATGTGCGAAATGGTAGTTGTCGTGAAGGCTTGGAAACAGCTTAAACTCATTGGTAGAAAAAACATCTAGACGCTTTCAGTTGCTGATTCGATGACTTAGCGGTTAATACAGAGGAGACGTAATCTCAGATGTCCTATGGTGCGAGGGTTCGAATCCTTGGAGCAGCATGGAATGTTGTGAAAGTTCAAGGTAAGAGGCACAGTCTGTTGGTAGTAAACAACGACCGTAGAGGGGAAGGAGAGGGAGAGATGGTTAGTGAACGAAGAACGGAAAGGTGCTTTCTTTTTTATTCCCCCTAAAAATCCAGGCCCCATTTCTTTTAATTACATCGCCAAAAAAAAGGGAAACCCTTTTTTAGACAGTTCATAATAACCTAGGTTGAAACAAAATGACCTAGGTTGAAACAAAATAACCTAGTTCAAAATATTTTGACCTAGCTTGATATCATTTTGACCTAAAGTACATTTCAAACTACAACTTATGTTCTGTAGAAGCAACTTGAGCTAACTAGACGCTTTATAAGCGTACACTGGGTTGCCTGTGGTACCTGATACTCAAACACAGAAAGGACTGAGTTGGGTGGTATTAAACTGCAGCGTTCCACACAATTTTTTCAAGTCGGGGGTCATTAAGACCATATAAGGGGCCACCCAGAAGTCATACGAGCAGAGGCCCTTTGGCTCACACGTTCATACGACGAAACATATCTTTTTCTGAGGTTAAAAACCTGGCTACTGGCCTATTAATCATTTGTTAGAACAAAGAAATTTCTGTAATCTTTAGAAAAAATAGACACGCATTGCTTACGTGTGGTAGTGCAGCAACACAGCGCTTTATTCCATATTGTCAACTCTAGCTGCGTTTTGTCTTCCAGGATATTCAAGTTCAACATGTAGCTCTAAGAGTACATGATATTGTTTTGGTATTGTATATCATTGTAGTGCCATGGTACAAGTCTTACGTAAATAGCCCCCTGAGAAGAAAGCAAAGTACTAAACCAGAAAGATTGAACAAAATAAAAGGGAATAGAGAAACATTGGCTTCTAGGCTGACATGTTGTTCATTTTCAAGTTCCCTCAGATCTTCTTTTCAACACAAGTTTAAGCGTGCACTCTGAGCGTCTGACAGATTTGTAATACAAAAGTTCACTGAAGTTAATACCTCCCCAGCGGGGATAGTATCTGGATGGGTGACCTAAAAATATACCACTGTGTAACAGAGGCATAGGACCAAAAAGTCTATTTAAACACTCAAAAATGCAAACTAAGCAAGGTACAGATTTTGTTAGCTTGCTTTATGCAAAAAAAATATTGATGCAAAAGTAAATAAATTTTGATACACAGTTTTTAGGAAGAGCAGAAGGAAGTTTTCAGGATGGTCGATCGAGAATAAAATATTTTTGCCATCAGCAACAAAATTTACGACATGAAAACAACATTAATTTTAAACCGTGAATATAAAAAGTTACGATCAGCGACAAACATTTTGGGAGATTTTTGCTACGTTAAATGTTGTTATTGCACTTTTGGCTACACAAGTAAATCGCAAAATTGAAAGTGACATTGAATTCAGCAGCCCCTCGATCAAGTTACCCCGGTGTGTTTACTCGCGAAACATTGAAGCATCTAAGTCAAATGATGGCTACTGGGTTTTTGTTTTTGTTAGTTTTCTTTTCTTTCAAGTGTTATAAAGTTTGACAAGAAATGTGCGAATTCAACACAAACATCACAATCGCTCAATTCTTGAGGTTGACCATTGTTTCTGTGATAGTTGTAAGCTAAGATCGCCATAAAATAGCGGAAACTTAAAAAAATGCACCTTATCTCAAAAACGACCACGGTGACCCCCATTGCATCGGGCAGAATGAGCGGACATTTACGGATAATAATGAGCTCCCCTGGCAGGCCATTCAAGCATGAACGCCCCACAAAAGCGCAACAATTAGAGAGAAAAGGAATGAATTTGGCTAAGTTCACGCACTAAAATCGCTATTTTCAAATACCTATAGGCCATTTTTTGCTGATAAAACAGCGGATTCTTGTAGTTTAGGGACTAAACTTTAATGTTATTCAAAAACTAATAAAATCCAACTCCAATAAGTTCCAGACTTTTTGCCTCCAAAACTGCACTTCCTTGCTTTTTCTAGTATGGGTTATGACCACATTAAAAATTCAGCCTGATTTTTTTGGTAGAAACAAGCGACAATCTCTGCATAAAACAACGGACTATCGAAGATGCACATCTCTCCTTCACTTTGACCGTTTTTTCCGTTAAATTCAAGCACAAAAAGTTTTAGACTTTAACGCTTAAAAATTCGAGGTTCAAAATTTGTGCGAGTTCAGAGTCAAGTCTTTGTCTTACCGTATTACAATGGTTGCCATGAAAGAACAATGCGAAGCTTAACTCCTTTGTTGAGCTAAATTCAGTCATCTGTAAACGGAGTATAATTTTATGCAAACTGGCTTTCGACCAGCGACGTTTGAATACTGAACAACACAGCCGGCTTCTGTTTGTGTAAGGAAAGTGATGAGTAATGGATGACCACCCGATCGCAAATGATTTGGACCAGGAGAGAGCTCGTAGAACCCCTGGTCCAACCTCTGCTCGTGCATATGGTGGCACCTTATGTTAATGGCGACGACAAGAACTTCTCTCTGCAAATAAATGGGAAACTATTGTGGGAATGGAGGAAGTTGAAAGGAAATTTAGAGAAACTGTTTGCGATCTTACAAGCAAACCTACGTTTAATTGGTTACACACTGGAGGAATCAGCCTTCGATCGCGTCGCGAATTTGTTGAATACCCGAAACAAAAGTTCGTAGACAAGTTGAACAAAGAACGAAATGGGAAAAGGAGAAAAAGAAAGAAAGATGAAACATGGCTCAAGATAGCTCTCCATCCCAAGGAGATTTCGAAAACGCCATACAACATTGTTATGGAAATGGGTAAAAAGGAGAGCGAACTGCAGCACAACAATTACCAGTTACAAGATGCCCAAGTGGAGCAAGCAGAGAAAATGTACGAAGCAATGAAAGAGGTCCATGAAGAAGGGCACAGTGGCAAAAAATTCTCAGAAGTCTCTGGAAAACAACAACAGAGGCACATGTCGCAAATCCAGTGAGTTAAACATGTCTTGATTTCTATTAAGGTTATTTCCCGTTTCAGATAAGATTTATTTATATTTTTCCTAATGGTCTTCACAAGCAAATAGCTTTTCTACGTTTGTTTAACATACACAAACTCAAAACTTTGGATACAAAGTTAACATAACTTAAGAAATAACAATCATACATGTAGCTATCATTGGACTAATGATGCCTGCATTATACACAATCTTGTAACTATGGTTGCAAACATAGATTAAAGAAATACCATTGCTATCATTCGACTTAAATTATTGTTTTTCAGAATGACAATTATAATAATGATTATTTCTACATTGCATAGGAAAAAAGCCAAAAAAGCTTTGTGGTTTGCGGAGACCTATGGCCTGCTGCCCAAGTCCCTTGTGTTGAGTGAAGAGAACGGTCAGCTTCATACAATCAACATCAATAACTCCTCCGAAGGTAACTATTATCAATCTCTTTTACCACAGCGTGTTACAGATGTATGTTGCACAACATAATTTCACAATTTATTTGTTTGTATTGTTAAGCAGTTCGGTTCATACGGTAGTACCGAATAGTGACTCCACTGTTATTTTCTCTATTGTAACATTATTTTCTATCTTATTTAAAGGTAACCACACCATTGCAGTCGTCAAAGGCCCAGAGGACTACAAGACTCTAAAGGAAGGCCTTAAAAATGTTTGTGAGGCTGTGAACCAGTTGGTGAGACAAGGATACCTTCACTTTCATTTGGGAGGTGATTACAAAGTGAGTACATAGACTGTCTTAGTTGAGTCAAATTCGTTTGTTTGCGTGTTGTTTTTTTTCTCTTTTAAAGGGACATATGTAGATTTATCTCAAGACATTGAGTGCTACCCAGCTCAATAAAGAAAGTTAATTATTATTAATGGTATTAGTACTATTGTTATTATTATTATTATTATTATTATTATTATTATTATTATTATTATTATTATTAACCCTTTCACTACTAAAGGCTTTGGTGGCTAATCCCATGCTGTTCCTGGAGCATAATGAGGCCATCATGGACATTTTTACTCCCAAATGAAACATATATGCTCAGTAGTTACTGGAACATTTTGTCAGACAATAAAATACACAAAATTGAAGTTGAAACGTGAGTTTACTTATATCAAATACTTGATTTGAGCACAATATACAAATTTTAAAAATATTGTTGCTGAATTCACGACTTTCTTAAAATTTCAAATTTACCGCCATATTGCGAACAGTAACATATCCAATTAAAGCCAAGAAATAACAATATATGTTGAACCCTGTTTTCTATTTACACTTATCAACAGCAAGATCATATTGGGTTAAAATTTGCTTCTTAAATCCTGATTTGAGTTTATAAGTTTGCATTTCAATCACTATGAAATTCATTGTGGCATGATGAGCGGCAAAGAGCAACTTTGCAAATCTTGCACTCGTAGCTAGTTTCGACCCTGTGACCTTTCGGCGTTTTGCGTTTCATTTTACTGCACTGCATACATGTTCGCTTTCTTCCTTCTACACGAACGGAGACATGGTCGGCTGGACTAACAGCACGGCTTGGACCAGTTGGAATTGGCCCTCTTGCGGCGCGTTTTCTTTGACTGAAACCATTGATAAGTTGTCCTGCAAGTTGGCGTTTGAATGGAAGTAATGCTCTTTTTGTCTTTCCTTGTGACGAACGGACAAAGGCATTGCTCACAGACAAATTAAAAGCAAGCCAGAATAAATATTTGTACCACTTGCACGATTGCCAGCCAGAAGCGTAAAATGAACGAAGTTGATCGGCACGATCAACACCTCCCATGTTGGCGGTGTAAACATCAGCCACCTTCGGTTTTGTAATGTGTGTGCGTTGACCACGCATAGTTCTTTCAACTTGTCTACCTGCTTCCATAGGTGAAACATTAGTTGAAAGAAAAGAAACATCTTTCTTGTCGTGCCAT